>NW_012109641.1:146402-154925 GCF_000951045.1 Mandrillus leucophaeus | reverse complement strand
AGCACACTCAGAGTCATTATTCCCAGGCACTATCACTGCATCTCCCACAGATGTGCCTACTTTTTGGAACATGGGCCTTTCTCTGTCCTCCCAGAGCTGGCCTGATGTCCTGCCCCATAAAGGCTGTGCAGTCCCAGGTGTGGCCTCAGCTGGAGATGCAGTGGAAGGACGCTGGGCCAGTACAAGCCCATCTTCCGGAGACGACTTCTCCTTCCTGAAAATACCTCAATTTCCTGAAATCACTCTGCCCTGGGAAGGGGGAGTCTGGCCTTTATTTTCTTTGGGACAGTTTTAAGACGTGTTGAACCTAGAGAACCAACATGGAGCTGAATACAGTGGCTTCCCTTCTTATTTCATTTCCTCCATATTTAGCTTTGGGCAAATGTGTTTCATGTGTAGAATATACCCACTTTCCTTATAGGGCCCATGCCATGGCTGCAATGAGAAAATTATGACAAAGTGAGACATGCAATGTTCTCCACACATGTGAGCTTCCCCTCTTTTATCCCCTTCTGCCTCAGAGTCTGTGCCTCACCCTGAGATCCTGGCAAAGCCACTGTCTATTACACCAGGCTTATGTAACATCACCCTGGAGTGTAGAGTTCCAGGGGCCATAGAGGACCTGAATGTGACTTGGGAGGACAAGGTCCTCCTCAGAGAGCTGGAGCAGAGAGAAACACGAGGACCAGGCCCCAACCCCTGGACCCTGGCTCTGAGCCTGCTCCTGAGCCAGCGGAACAGCAATCTCACCTGTGTGGTCAGCAACCAGGTGGATCAGAAAGCTGCAACCTTAGATCTTAGGAAAGTCTGTCCCCAAGGTGAGTGGTGAGTGTAGCCTGCAGGATAGGAGGGGCTACCCGAGCTCAGGTAGCACTGGGGTCTGAGGGTTCTGGGATCTCTTTTCCATCATTAGCACTAGCCCCAGCTTCTACCTGCTCACCACACACAGCAGTGTGGGAGTCACATACACCTTCGTTCTGCCTTCAGTCATCTCTCCCTCCATACCCTCCTCATCGCATCCCCACCATGTCCCTGCCAATTCAGACAGCAGCCTTTTGGGAGGCCCTCCCTGAAGACTTTGTACAAGGTGGAAACCTGTATCCCAGCTACGATCCCTCTGTCTGGCAGTTGGTATTTTCTGTCTTCTCTCGTGGGTGCTGGGCTGCTGTGGACATTGTCTTGTGCATCGCTGCATCCCTGGTACCAAGCAGCAGCTCCTAGCCCATTGAATGAATGGACCTGCCATGCTCCTCCCTCTGCAGCTTCTGCACCAGGCTCCTTCCCACTGCTCCACCTACTTTCTCCCTCTGTCTCTCCTTTGGTAGTTTGCATCTCAAATTATCTCCTGTCTTAACATTTTCCACTCTCCCCATGTGACAGAAACAGGTTCACACAAAGAGGACATGGATAGACTGCTGCCAGGCATCCTAGGGGCTGTTGTGGGTGGGCTGTTGGTACTGGGAGCTGGGCTGTACCTTTTGAAGAAGAAGAAGATGGAAATAAAAGGGGCAAGTTGCATTTCTCCTGACATGTCCAGACACCTCCCCTCCCTCACTAGAACCTCAGCTATATTTCTCTGAATTTTGCTCCCAGGGAGTGGACTTTGCAGAGGGGATGATGGGCGTGGTCTTGGCCTTGGGGTTCATGGCAGTGGGGAGCGATACATGTTTTCAAGACAAGGATTCAAGCTTTGATTTTGTCTCAGGTGGAGGATTGCAGGAGAACCAGAGGGTCGATGATGGTGGCATCCCCTTTCAGACGCTCAGCCAGCAAGTGTCTCAGAAGGGCAAGGACAAGGTGAGTACTGGGACACGGGGCACCCTGGGAACTCCCAGGTCTCTCTGCCCAGCCTCAGGCTTCCAATATCGGGATCTGCCATTTCTGGCCCGACTTCCTGTTTATCTATATCTGGACAATTAACAGTATTTACTAAGAAAATTTACATCCGGGTGTGGTGTAGTGCTGGGCACTTTAGAGGAATTCATGAACAGTGTATGTCGGTGGGTATTGGCTCTGTGGGCCCCTCCAGATCCATTCTATCCCTCAGCTGATCCAACAATCCTCTGTCTTGTATTTCAGAGCATCGGTGAACAACATCTGAAAAAAAAGGAGTCTCTCACTCCTCTCTACAGTGTGGTCTGTTATCCAGACCAGACCATGAAGATCATTTGATTGGAGGAAGCAGGAGGATCTGGCATTCCCAGGACACGTGCACTCTGAGCCTAAATCCTGCAGACTCCTGCCTTTCCCAGCTCTGGTTCAGTTCCCGCTTCCCCTTGTCTGTGTTACTCTAACCTTATAGCCACATTTCTACAGGGTACACATGGCCTGGTTATACTCTGTGACACCTTCCCAAGCTGCCCTTATACTTGGTCAAGGGCTGTTCTCTGTCATTGAGGTGGTTCCTGACCCCTCTCCTCAGAAGCCTTCCCAAGAGGAGCCTGTCTGATTGAGCAGGTGGCGAATTCCCACCACCTCTACTGTGTCACTGGTGTGTATACTTCTGAAACACAAGCCCAGACATGGGAACAGTGCAGAAGTGTTGACTATGCTGCAGAGGAGGGAGATAGGACCTAGCTTCTGGATGCTGAGTTTGAGGACAGCATGAGTGGATAGAAACCTGCAAAGATACAGGCCACGGCATCTTTTGCAGATTTTGTGTAGGGTCTCTTGGGGGTATCAGGCAGTGTGTGTGCATGCAGGTTGGGAGGATTGTCTAGTGCACATTATACCACTGAACCAAAGCTACCGTTCTTATCGCCTGTGCTAATCTGAGCCTAATTTTCAGCCTCAGTCCATAGATTCAAACTCAAATTCCTGTAGAGTGGAAATAGAAATGTGTATCATCTCAAACCCTTCCCAACTTCTGTGTCTCAGGGATTTATGTTAAGAGGCCACAGTTCGAGGTTGCCTTAGGAAATCAGCCTCAGCTCTTCTCTTCTCCTAGGATAGCGCGCTTGGTTGTAAGAACAGATGTGTAGTATCCTTCCATGCCCCCTTGATGAGGGCTACTTGGGCTCTGATGGGTGGAGCTATTGAGAAGATCTATCCCAGCCCTCTGAAGCCTCTTCTTATTCTGACCCTCCGTCTCCCTCAGCCATGCTGGCCCAAACCCTAGGTCAACCACTTCTTTGCTCACTTGCATCCCTCTGCCTGAAATTAAAGTTTCCTCTCTGTGCTCCTCACCCTCACTCCCACCTGTTGAAATTCTAGTGTGCTGCTCAAAGCCCTTCCCAAGATGCTTGTTCTATGAACTTTATGAATCTTAAAGGTTTAAAAATGACGTCTCCCATATCTGACTTTCCAGAACACCTTGGGCACTGTGTATGGTCCCGGTCACAGTTTGCCCTGGGTTGGTCATGAGTCTTCCTGCAGTACCAACCTGGGCTCTCTGAAGAGGGTGTGGGGCTGTGGGAGGACAGGATCAAGAAGACAAGCACCTCTTGGTGCAAAGGTTCTGGACCACCTTTCTCCCATCTCCCATCCCTCTGCTCAGCAGAGGGAGATGCAGCACAGGAGCTACTGACAGACTCTCTTCTGTGGCTGTACCTGGAAACAGGGGTGGACACAATGACCTTCCTCGACTATACATGTCCTGAGGTCCTAGTTGGAGACTTCCTTACTCCCTTATCAGCCTCATATTGTGAACCTGGCCATGCTTCCACCATGGTATGTGGGTGGCTCTTCCCTCCTGAGGAGTCCTCACCTTCTTGCAACCTCTGCCTCCTGTTTGCATCCCAGCTTTTATGCAGAGATGGGCTAAATGTAGTACCATAAAGTGCTGTGGCATGTCTAGTTGCCTAGATCCTTAGGTTCGTGGTTTCACTCATGCCAACCACAGAAAACAAAGACCTGAAAAGAGTCCCTGTTAAGAGATTAAGCACCAGTACTTGCTAATGGTGGTTGGGTAGATGGGTGAAAGAAGGCAAAGAGTATTCACAATAGGGCTTCATTTCTACCTTATTCCCATTTAGGGTACACGGAAAGCGGAGGGTGTGCCATCTTCCTCACCGGCTTCCCGGGTGACTGGCTATGACTATATCAGTGTCCATTAGACGTGGGGCAGCATAAGATGTGGTCAGCCTACCTTCCCACAGCACCAGTGGCTGCAAAAAAAAAAAGAGGAACAGGGCTTTTGAGGCTGTTTTGAACCAGTTTTTGTCCCAGGCACTTTGCAAATATTATTCCTTTTAATTCTTATAAGAACCCACTAGCGTTGGTATTGATCACCAGCATTCAAAAGTAGATGATGGCGAAGTCTGTACTTTTGGTACAATTTTTCTATATACCCAAAACTGCTCTAAAATAAAGTGTATTAAATGACAAGTTTTAAAAAATTGAGAAGGCTGCCTGCAGGGATTGGATGGCACCAATGGACGAAGCTCTGACACCACCCAACTACATGGTCTGGGCAGGCTGGCCAAGATCCAGACCATGGAGATGGGGCAGAGACTTAGATCCAACACTGGATGATTCCAAAGCCCCCTTTTTTTCTTCTTCATGAAATAGTGACTGAAGACCCCTGCTATGGTTTGGATGTTTCATGTTGGAACTTAATCCTCAATGCAAAAGCATGAAGAGTGGGCTTAGGGAAATAATTAGGCTCCATGAATGAGATTAGTACCCTTATAAAATGGTTTGAGGACAGTGTCACCCTTTTTGCTCTTCTACCCCTTCAAACATGTGAGAGCATAATGTTCCTCTTTCCACCATCTGAGGACATGGTGTTCCCCCTTCCATCATGTAAGGACACAATCTGTCCCCTCTTCTGCCATGTGAGGACACAGTGTTCCTCCTTCCACCATGTGAGCACACAGTTTTCCCCCTTCCAATATGTGAAGACACAGTGTTCCCCACTTACACCATGTGACAACATGGTGTTCCTCCTTCCACCATGTGAGGACCAGGTGTTTTTGCCACCACCATGTGAAGACACAGTGTTCCCTGCTTCTACCAGGTGAGGACGTGGTGCTTCTCCTTCTACCATATGAGGACATGGTGTTCCTGCCTTCCACCATGTGAGGGCACAGTATTGCCCCTTCCACCATGTGAGGACACAGTGTTGCCCACTTCCATAATGTGAGGACATGGTGTTCCCACTTTCCACCATATAAGGGCACTGTGTTCCCACCTTCCATCGTGGGAGGACAGACTGTTCTCCCCTTTCACCACTGAGTGCAGTGTTTCCCCCCTGCCCACTATGTGATGATGCCACAATAAGATGCCATTTATGGAGCTGAAGGTGAGCTGAAGAGACCCTGAATCTGACTTACCAGATGTTGAATCTACTGATGCCTTGATATTAGACTTCTCAGCCTCCAGACTGTGAGAAATATGTTTCTATTATATACAAATCACTCAGTGATTTACACATATAAGGTATTTTGTTATAGTAGCCAAATAGACTAAGACACCCTTGGAATCCTGGAGTATTCAGATGGGAGTAGCTTCCTGTTGTCAATCTCCCAAGGATCCTGGCCTCCTGACTCAGGTGCCTCAACTCAGGCTGAGCTCCTCGGTGCTGGAACAACTAATGATTGAAAGAGAAATTGCCCCTTAAGTGGCAGTATGGTCCTGATTGGGTAGAAGACATGGCATAAGGGACATTACACTCAAAAGCAGACAAGACATTCAGAGTGGTGGTTATCCAAGGTTCCCTCCATCCCTGAACCATGTCAGAGATATCATCACCCAAATCCTCAAACTACTTTCTACTGATGAAATTTTTATTCATAGTGTCATTCAGTAGGCTTTACATGAGTCTCTCATTTAGAGTTTCTACAATTCTGTAAGGCATAAACCTCCATTGTACACATGGAGAAACTAAAATCCAGAGAAGTACGTCATGCAATTTTTCTTCGGTGTAAGTGACGGAGTCATGATTTGCATCCAAAAGGAGCCATAATTTTGCTCATTTTTGACTCCTTCTTATTCATTCCAGATGCCCAACCAGCCCGTTTGTTCCATTGGGTTGTCTGTCGTAAAGTGTCTTGTATTCCATCTTCCTCTCACTATTTCATTTTTATTTTTCACCTTCACCTATGCCATTTTACATTCCACCAGTGACGTGTGAGGATATCTTCAAATCCTGCCCAACTCTTGTTATTGTCCATTTCCTTGATTATTGCCTTCTGAGTGTGTGTGAAGTGGTAACTCATTGTGCTTTTTATTTTCATTTACCAAATGAAATGAAAATCCCAAATACTGATATTGTGGAACATCTTTTCATGTGCACATTAACCATTGGTATACCTTTTTTTTTTTTTTTTTAAATCTGTCTTGAATTCTCTTCTGTCATGCATTGCCCCTACCACTCCATTGAAACTGCTCAGGTCCAGGTCAGCAGGAAACTCCCTGTTGCTAAATCCAATGATCAATGTTCAGTCCCCATCTTTCTCGATGTCTCAGCAGCAATTAACATATCCTCCCTTGAGACTGTCTTCACCTTGCAATCAACATTCACCATTCTTTTCCTCCTATGTAGTGGCTGCTCCTTTGTTTTCTTTATCAGTTTCTGTCTTATCTCTCTAACATCTCTATTCAGGAATATCCCCAGGTTTAGACCCAGGTGATCTGTCTTCATTATGCACTCTCATTTTCTTTCTGAGATTGTAGCCATGCAGTAATCCCTGAATCATATGACAATATTACCTTACATGGCAAAGAGAACTTTGCAAATGAAATCAAGTTTAAGGGTCTTGAGATGTAGATTATCTTCGATTATCCGGGTGGGCTCAGTATAATCACATGAGTCCTAAAAGGTGGAAGAAGAAGGTAAATAAAAGTAGGTCAGGGACATACAAGATGAGGACTTGTCCCACTGTTGGTGGCCTTGAAGATGGAGTAAGGGGCCCTCAAGCCAAGGAAATGTGGTAAGCTCTAGAAGCTAAGAAAGGATCTCAGTTTGCAGCCAGCAAGAAAATGAGGATCTCAGTCTTATAACCTCAAAGAAATAAATTCTGGCAATAGCCAGGATGAGCAGGAAATCGATTCTTCCCAGGAACCTCCAGAAAAGAACATAGCCTAGTGACACACTGATTTTATTCAAAATAGACTTGTTCCAGGCTTCTGACCTCCAGTATGGTAAGACAATAAATTTGTTCTGTTCTACCTGCCTAAGTTAATGCTGATTTATTATTATGAAAATAGAAAACTAATAAAGTTGTCATACTGTCTCAAGGTTTTAAATACATTTGCTACTCTGAAATTTACAGCCAGATCCCTCCTATGGGTGCCACATTGTGAATATCTAATTCCTTACTTGACTGCTCCAGTAGGATGTATAACAGGAATCTCTAGATTTACTTTCAAACTACCCAAATAGGCTTCCCACACAGTCTTCCTATTCTAATAAATGTCACATCTATTACTCCATTTGTGGCAGCCACAAAATCTTGGTGCCATCCTTGACTTTGTTCTTTTTCTCACACCCTACAATCATTCAGTGAACAATATCTTGTTATTCAATATATGTTTTTATGGTATAACTGTTTGCCACTTAACTGTATGACCTCCGTCTCTCACTTGGATTATTACAGTAGACTCACAGCATCCCTGTGCCTATTTTTAGCCTCCTAATGTTTAGTCTCAAAATAGCGGCAAATGATCTTTTCAAAACATCAGTTCTGCCATATTATTCCTTAGCTCAGAACTTTTCCCATGGCTCCCACTATACCTGCAAGGCTCTGCACCATCTGACTTCATATCCCATGCTCCCCTCTTTCCTCAATCTACTCTAAGACATTGAGGTTTTTTCTATTTCCTTCAATAGACCAGACATGCTCCTGCCTCAAGGCCTTTGATTCTGCCTAGAATTCTCTTCCTCCAGGTGTTTGCCTGTCTCATTTCCTGTTCTATTTCTGGTCTTTGCCAGTAGGCTTTCTATTCAGTTGAGTCTACCCTGGCCCCTCCTTCCCCATTTCAAACTGCATCCTCCTCCTGGTTCCCTGCTCTTCCTACTTACTTCCTGCTCTACCTCCCTCAACACCACTTATCACCAGGAAGTAAGGCAGGGTGCATTTTATCCAGCTGCCCTTTAATAACAAATATGCAAAGAAGGCCTCAACAAAGCAAAAATTGACAAACGGGATCTAATTTAACTAAAGAGCTTCTGCACAGCAAATGAAACTATCATCAGAGAGAACAGACAATCTATGAACTGGGAGAAAATTTTTGCAAACTGTCCATCTGACAAAGGTCTAATATCCAGAATCTATAAGGAACTTAAGCAAATTTACAAGAAAAAAACAACCCCATTAAAAAGTGGGAAAAGTGTATGAACAGACAATTCTTAAAACACACACACACATGCGGCCAACAAACATATGAAAAAAGCTCAACATTGTTGATCATTAGGGAAAAGCAGATCAAAACCACAATGAGATATTGTCTCAGACCAGTCAGAATGGTGATCATTAAAAAGTCAAGAAACAACAGATGCTGGCAAGGTTGCAGAGAAATAGGGATGCTTTTACACTTTTGATGGGAATGTAAATTAGTTCAACCATTGTGGAAGACAGTGTG
>NW_012109641.1:127715-146047 GCF_000951045.1 Mandrillus leucophaeus | reverse complement strand
TCCTCCCCCAGCCAAGGGAAGTCGTGAGGGACTATGCTATCTGGCCCAAATACTATGCTTTTCCCATGGTTTTTGCAACCCACAGACCAAGAGATATCCTCATGGGCCTATACCACCAGGACCCTGGATTTCAAGCACGAAATTGGGCAGCTGTTTGGACAGACACCAAGCTAGCTGCAGGAGCTTTTTTCTCATACCCCAGTGGTGCATGGAACCCCAGTGAGGCAGAACTCTTCACTCCCATGGAAAGGGGGCTGAAGCTAGGGAGCCAAGTGGTCTCACTCAGCGGGTCCCACTCCCACAGAACCCAGCAAGCTAAGAACCACTGACTTGAAATTCTCACCAGTAGCACAGCAGTCTAAAGTCAACCTGGGATGATCAAGCTTGGTGAGGGGAGGGGCGTCCACCATTACTGTGGCTTGAGTAGGCAGTTTTCCCCTGACAACATTAAGGAGACTGGGAAGTTTGGACTGGGTGGAATTCATCACAGTGCAGCAAAGTGGCTGTGGCTAGACTGCCTCTCTAGATTCCTCCTCAAGGGGCAGGACATCTCTGAAAGAAAGGCAGCAGCCCCAGTCAGGGGCTTGTAGATAAAACTCCCATCTCCATTGCACAGAGACACTGTGGGAAGGAGCTGCTGTAGGTGAAGCTTTGGCAGACCTAAATGTTCCTACCTGCTGGCTTTGAAGAGAGCCATGGATCTCCCAGCATAGTGCTCAAGCTCTGCTAAGGGACACACTGCTGCCTCAAGTAGGTCCCTGACCTGGGTTCCTCCTGACTGGGAGATACCTCCCAGCAGGGGTCAACAGACACCTCATACAGGAGGGTGCCAGCTGGCATCACATGGGTGCACCTCTGGGACAAAGCTTCCAGAGGAAGGAGCAGGCAGCAATCTTTGCTGTTCTGCAACCTCCACTTCAGGCAAACAGGGTCTGGAGTAGACCTCCAGCAAATTCCAGCAGACCTGCAGAAGGGGGGCCTGACTTTTAGAAGAAAAACTGACAAACAGAAAGCAATAACATCAACATCAACTAAAAGGACCCCCACACAAAAACCCCCTCTAAAGGTCATAAGCCTCAAAAATCAAAGTAGATAAATCCAGAAAGATGAGGAAAAGTCAGCAAAAAAAGGTTAAAAATTTCAAAATCCAGAATGCCTCTTCTCCTCCAAATGATTGTAACTCCTCTCCAGTAAAGGCACTAAACTCAGTGGAGAGTGAGTTTGACAAATTAACAGGAGTAGGCTTCAGAAGGTGGGTAATAACAAACTACTCTGAGCTAAAGGAGCATGTTTTCACCCAATGCAAGGAAGCTAAGAACCTTGAGAAAAGGTTACAGGAACTGCTAAATAGAATAACCAGTTTAGAGAAGAACATAAATGACCTCACGGGGCTGAAACACACAGCACATGAACTTCGTGAAGCATACACAAGTATCAAAAGCTGAATCAATCAAGCAAAAGAAAGGATATCAGAGATTGAAGGTCAACTAACTGAAATAAGATGGGAAGACAAGATTAGAGAAAAAAGAATAAAAAGGAATGAACAAGGCCTCCAAGAAATATGGGACTATGTGAAAAGGCCAAACCTACGACAGATTGGTGTACCTGAAAGTGACAGGGAGAATGGAACCAAGTTGGAAAACACACTTCAGGACATTATGCAGGTGCACTTCCCCAACCTAGCAATACAGAAGAACATTCAACTTCAGAAAATACTGAGAACACAACTAAGATATTTCTCAAGAAGAGAAACTCCAAGACGCATAATTACCAGACTCTCCAAGGTTGAAACCAAGGGAAAAAAATGTTAAGCGCAGCCAGAGAGAAAGCTCGGGTTATCTGCAAAAGGAAGCCCATCAGACTAACAGCAATCTCTCTGCAGAAACCCTACAAACCAGAAGAAAGTGGGGGCCTATATTCAACTTTCTTAAAGAAAAAAGTTTTCACCCCAGAGTTTCATGTCCAGCCAAACTAAGCTTCATAAACAAAGGAGAAATAAAATCCTTAACAGATGAGCAAATGCTGAGGGATTTTGTCACCACCAGGCCTGCCTTACAAGAGCTCCTGAAGGAAGCAGTAAATATGGAAAGGAAAAACTGGTATTAACTACTGCAAAAACACATCAAAATGTAAAGACCAATGACACTATGAAGAAACTGTCTCAACTAATGTGCAAAATAACTAGCTAGCACCATGAGGACACGGTCAAATTCACATATAGCAATATTAACCTTAAATGTAAGTGGGCTAAATGCCCCAGTGCTAAATGCCCAATTAAAAGACATAGCCAAGCAAATTGGATAAAGAGTCAGGACTCACTGGCGTGCTGTATTTAGGAGACCCATGCGACACACATAGGTTCAAAGTAAAGTGATAGAGGAATATTTACCAAGTAAATGGAAAAAAAAAATAAAAGGCAGGGGTTGCAATCCTAGTCTCTGATAAAATGGACTTTAAGTGAAGAAAGATTAAAAAAAGAAGAAGAAATGCATTACATAATGGTAAAGGAATCAATGCAACAAGAAGAGCTAACTATCCTAAAAATATAGGCACCCAATACAGGAGCACCCAGATTCATAAAACAAGTTCCTAGAGACCGTCAAAGAGACTTAGACTCACACACAATAATAGTGGGAGACTTTAACACTCCACTGTCAATATTAAACAGATCAACAAGACAGAAAATTAACAAGGATATTCAGGACTTGAACTCAGCCCTGGACCAAGCAGACCTAATAAATGTCTGTGAAACTCTCTACCCCAAATCAACAACAAACTATCATCAGAGAATAATATAAACACTTCTATGCAAATAAACTAGAAAATCTAGAAGAAATGGACTAATTCCTGAACACAAACCTCTTCCCAAGAATAAACTAGGAAGAAGTTGAATCCCTGAATGGACCAGTAACAAGTTCTGAAATGGAGACAGTAGTTAACAGCCTACCAACCAAAAAAAAGCCCAGGACCAGACAGATTCACAGCCTAATTCCACCAGAAGTACAAAGAAAAGCTGGTACCATTTCTTCTGAAACTATTCCAAATAGAAAAAGAGGGACTTCTTTGTAACTCATTTTATGAGGCCAGCATCATCCTTATTCCAAAACCTGGCAGAGATACAATAAAATAAGAACATTTCAGGCCAATATCCCTGATGAAAATCGATGCAAAAATCCTCAATAAAATACTGGCAAACCGAATCTAGCAGCACATCCAAAAGCTTATCCACCACGATCAAATCAGCTTCATTCCTGGGACACAAGTCTTGTTCAACATATGCAAATCAATAAATGGAATCCATCACATAAACAGAACCAATGACAAAAAATACATGATTATTTCAATAGATGCAGAAAAGGACTTCGATAAAACTCAACACCCCTTTATGCTAAAAACTCTCAATAAACTAAGTATTGATGAAACAAGGGCTATTTATGACAAACTCATAGTCAATAATCATACAGAATGGGCAAAAGCTGGAAGCATTCCCTTTGAAAACTGGCACAAGACAAGGATGCCCTCTCTCACCACTCCTATTCAGCATAGTATTGGAAGTTCTGGCCAAGGCAATCAGGCAAGAGAAAGAAATAAATGGTATTCAAGTAGGAAGTGAGGAAGTCAAATTGTCCCTGTTTACAGCTGACATGATTGTATATTTAGAAAACCCCATTGTCTCAGCCAAAAAACTCCTTAAGCTGATAAGCAACTTCAGCAGTTTCAGGAAACAAAATCAATGTTCAAAAATCACAAGCATTCCTATACACCAATAATAGACCAGCAGAGAGAGAAATCATAAGTAAACTCTCATTCCCAATTGCCACAAAGACAATACAATACCGAGGAATACAACTTACAAGGGAAATGAAGGGCCTCTTCAAGGAGAACTACAAACCACTGCTTAAGGAAATAAAAGAGGACAGAAACCAATGGAAAAACATTCCATGCTCATGGATAGAAAGACTCAATAGTGTGAAAATGGTCATACTGCCCAAAGTCATTTACAGATTCAATGCTATTCCCATTAATCTATGATTGACTTTCTTCACAGAACTAGAAAAACTACTTTCAATTTTATATGGGACCAAAAAAGAACCCGTATGGCCAAGATAATCCTAAGCAAAAAGAACAAAGCTGAAGGCATCACACTACCTAACTTCAAACTATGCTACAATGCTACAGTAACCAAAACAGCATGGTGCTGGTACGAAAACAGATATATAGACCAATGGAACAGGACAGAGGCCTCAGAAATAACACCACACATCTACAACCAATTGATATTCAACAAACCTGACAAAAACAAGCAATGGGGAAAGGATTCCCTATTTAATAAATGGTGCTGGGAAAACTGGCTAGCCATATGGAGAAAACTGAAACCGGACCCCTTCCTTCACCTTATACAAAAATTAACTCAAGATGGATTAAAGACGTAAATGTAAAACTGAAAACCATAAAAACCCTAGAAGAAAACCTGGGCAATACCATTCAGGTCATAGGCATGGGCAAAGACTTTATGACTAAAACACCAAAAGTAATTGCAACAAAAGCCAAAATTGACAAATGGGATCTAATTCAACTAAAAAGCTTCTGCACACCAAAAAGACCATCATCAGATTGAGTATGCAACCTATAGAATGGGGGGAAATTTTTGCAATCTATCCATCTGACAAAGAGCTAATATCCAGAATCTACAAGGAACTTCAACAAATTTACAAGAAAAAAAAACAAACAGCCCTGTTAAAAAGTGGGTGAAGGAGATGAACAGACATTTCTCAAAAGAAGACATTTATGCTGCCAACAAACATGTGAAAAAAGCTCATCATCACTGGTCACGAGAGAAATGCAAATCAAAACCACAATGAGACACCATCTCACGCCAGTTAGGATGGCGATCATTAAAAAGTCAGGAAACAACAGATGCTGGAGAGGATGTAGAGAAATAGGAACCCTTTTACACTGTTGGTGGGAGTGTAAATTAGTTTAACCATTGTGGAAGACAGTCTGGCGACTCCTCAAGAAGTACCATTTGACCCAGACATCCCATTATTGGGTATATATCCAAAGGATTATAAATCATTCTACTATAAAGACACATGCACACGTATGTTTATTACAGCACTATTTACAATAGCAAAGACTTGGAACCAACCCAAATGTCCATCAATGATAGCCTGAATAAAGAAAATGGGGCACATATACACCATGGAATACTATGCAGCAATCAAAAAGAATGAGTTCATGTCCTTTGCATGAACTGGAATGGATGAAACTGGAAACAATCATCCTCAGCAAACTCACACAGGAACAGAAAATGAAACACTGCATGTTCTCACTCATAAGTGGGAGTTGAAAAATGAGAACACATGGACACAGTGAGGGGAACATTAAACACCAGGGCTTGTTGGGGGATAGGAGGCAAGGGGAGGAAGAACATTAGGACAAATATCTAATACATGCAGGGCTTAAAACCTAGAAGATTGGTTGATAGGTGTAGCAAACCACCATGACGCATGTATACCTATGTAACAAACCTCCACGTTTTATACATGTATCCCAGAACTTAAAAAAAAAGAAAAAAGAAAAAAAAAAAAGATAGCACAGCAATAATTTATAATGTACGATATTCTCAATGATTTGTAGAAAATAATTGTCAACTTTGAATTGTATACCTCAGTAAACGCTCTTCAAAAACAAGGACAAAACAAAGATATTCCCAGAAAATTAAAACTGATAATATTTTCCACCAACAGACAATCACTAAAGGACTATTTCGTGAAGAAGAAAAATGGTCTAGAAGGAAAAGTTGAAAACAAAAGGCATGGTGAGAATAGAAAGTGGTAAACAGGGAGGATACTTGAGCACTGTTTGCATAAAAACAATGACAATTTACAATTGTTGCAGCGAAAAATAGAAGAGAAATATTGGGTAACTATAGTATTTAGAATAAGAAGAAAATGAGAAGAGTGAAAGTGCTCTAAGTTCCTTTTCAGTGTCTGGAAGGGGGTGGAGATCCTGATTTAGACTTTGAATTAGGTATGTGTGTTAATATATTAAGTCAAATCCTGAATGAAGAGAAATGCAGTGTACAACTTCTATAAAAGCAGAGGAATACATGGAGTAAAATTTTACACTTAATTACAAGAAGGAAAGTAGAAAAGACACATAGAGAAAAGAGAAAAATAGAAAGATATAATAAAATGAGAGAAATAATGCCACATGCATCCGTAATCACAATACCTTAAATGGAGAAACACCTCACTAATTAGATAATGCACATAAACAGATTGGACAGAAACCTCAATCCAGCCATCTGCAATACAGCTATTTATATGGGGAAATTTAGAGTTTACAAGAGACATTTTGGGGAAGAAAAGGAATCATACAACAATTCTAAATATACTGGCAATACATAGAAATGCTTTCAATAACACACTCTCATACCATATAATGCAAAACTCACAGAATTGCAAGAAGAAAAAGACTAATCTATTTTCATAATAGATGATCTTAGTACAAGTTTCTTAGTAACTGAAAAAGCATACAGACAAAAATTAGGAAAGAGAGCAGATTTGAACAACACAATTGAAAGATTTGATTTAATAAATACCAAACCTAACACCCAGTAAATATAGAATGCAAGTTATTTTCAAGTACACACAGAAGAGTTGTAAAACTTCACAACATACTAAGCCAAAAGCAAATTTCAATAAGTATTAAAGAGTTTGCATCATTATATTTCAAATTCAATGCTCGTTGTACAAATTTCAATAGAAAATAATGACATAGGACCTCATGTTTAAATATCATAAAACAATTATCTAAATAATAATAAAAATAAAAATAGTATATGTATAAATGTATGAGTTATAGCTAAAATAGTATTTAGAAAATTATATTAGAAAACAAAAAAGTCTACAAATTAATGAGCAAATTGTCCACTTCATAAGATTAAAAAAAAAAAGCTCAGAGAAATAAAAGAAATTGAATACAGCTATAAAAGGGGAAAGTAATTTAAGTGAAATAAAGATACAGTAGACATGGTTGACAAAGCCAAATGCTTGTTTGTTAAGAGGACAAAACAGTAGACAAAAACCTAGCAAGAATAACCACATAAAGAAAGAGAAGGCCTACAAACAATACAATTTAGAAATAAAAACAACACAGCAATACAGGCAGCGGAGATTACAAAAAGAATGCTAATATTATAAATAACTCAGGCTAATATACTTGAACACTTTAGTGAATAATTTTCTAGAAAAATATAATCTACTAATACAGTCCCAAGAAGAAATATAAACCACACAGTACTGTTATTTTAAAAATTACAAATTACACGTCTACCTGAGGAAGAACAAGACCAAAGCAGTACCAAACAGTTATAGAAGTAAATTAATTCAATTCACTCAGCAGTTTTTACTTGAACATCTATGAAGGTAGAGGTAATGTTCATCAAATGATTTCCTTTGTATTTTCCTGGCCACACTGGAAGATTCCATTCTCTCCAGACTCTTCTGTAGTTTGGCGAACTATGTGATTGAGTTTTGATCAATGGAATGTGGTTTCTTAAGATCCAGGGTGAGACACAAAAGAAATGCCTGACTTTCCTTGTCCCAGTGGCTTCAAGCAAAGGACTCCTGTGTAGTATTGCCAGGTAATGGAAGAACCTGTGTATGAAGTCACTGCTTGAACGTAAACTGCCAGGGAGAGCTGCTCAGTGTAACAGAAATGATGTAATTAGGAAATAAATTCTTATTTTCTAAAATTCCAAGATTCCAGGGTGGTTGTTATAGCAAGTAGTGTAAACTTTCCTGACAGATACACCTGCATTTGATATCCTTCTAGGATTCTGGGATACATCAGTGCTCACAACAGAGAGCACCTGCTCTTCTAGAATATATATTCTAGTTGAGGAGGTGAGAGATAGATAAAATTTAAGATAATAAAAACACATAATATGTTAAAAACTGTGAGTCGTTATGGAAAAAATAAAATTAGAGCAAGGTAAGGAGGATCAGGAATTCTGGGAGTGAGGGGGGAGACTGGCACGTTGCTCTTTGAAACAGAAAGCAGGGAGGCCTCACTGAGGTGAGATTTTCAGAGTAGAAGGAGGTGAGAGAGTCAATCACACTCACTCCCACCAACGTTCAAGGAACAGATAAACCAAATCTCATACAAACTCTTATGAAGAATGAGAAAGGAGGAATATTCTACAATGCATTTTATGAAGTTTGTTTAAAATTGCTACAAAATCCAGTACAACAGGAAAGAAGAGAAAGGAAAATGATAGTTCAATCTCACTTATGAATATAGAGATAACAATGGTAAACAAAATACTAAGAAACCAAGTCTAGTAATGTTTAGATATTAAAACAAAAACAAAAACAAAAGACAGCACCCAAGCCAAATTGGATTCATCCTTGGAATCAAAGAATGGTTTAACACTGGAAAAATCTATTTGTGAACTCCAGTACATTAGTTAGCAGGTTTAAAGAAATGAGTCTCATATTATCTTGTTATAGCTAAAGTCTTTGTGTGGTTCATTGTCATTGCTAGAAAGGAATAATACTTGAGGCTGGTTAATTTATAAAGAAAAGAGCTTTATTTATGGCTCATAATTCTGCAGGCTGTACAGAAGCATGGCAGTGGCATCTGCTCCTGGTGAGGCCTCAGGAAGCTTCCAATCATGGTGGAAAGTGAAGCAGAGCTAGAATGTTACATGGTGAGAGAGGGAGGAAGAGGGGTGAAGGAGATGCCACACTGTTAAACAAGCAGATCTCACATGACCTCAGAGCAAGAACTCACCTATTACTGCAAGAAGGGCACCAAGCCATTCATGAGGAATCCACCCCCATGACCCAAACACCTTCTGCTAGGCCCACCTCCAACACTGGAGGTCACATTTCAACATGAGATTTGGAGGGGACGAAATGTCCAAACCACATCAATACAACTCAATTTCCACTTTGAAAAAAACTCATGGAAATCCAGGAACAGATGCATTGTTAGTGGAAGTGTTTTGAGATGCCCTGGAATGTGTCCTGAAAGGAAGAGGCTGCCCTTATTTGATTCCCCCTCCTGCTGCTTAGGGTGGTGTGATGAGTGGAGTCCAGGCTATGTTTTTTGACAGAGAAGCCAGGAATTCAGGACAGTGATACACAAGACGCTTGGGCTTCAGTGCTGTTGCTATGTCCTGTGATAATACCCTTTAATCTACACAAAATCATCTGAACCCTGGCTAGCTTTCTTACTGAATAAATTTTAACCCTCTAAATCATATTTAAATGAACTTCATTGTTTTCTGAAAGGAATAGGTTATTTGCAAATTTTTTTGTTAGGCTGGAGGATGATCACTGGCATTTTCCCCTTCCCTACATGCTGTGGAGGAAAACTTAAATACACAATTGAAAGTGGACACAAACAATGGTCACCAAGTCCCCGAACAGGTGTGTGAGCCCCTTGATGCATTCATCCAGCACTGTTTCAGAGAAATCTCTATTTCAGTCTATTCCTATATGTTAGTTATTGAAAAACAACAGACAATTGTGAAAACAAGTTGACCTTTTTGTGTTCCTTGAGCCCAGTTTCAAAGGGCCCTCATGACTGGGCCTCATATCGAACAACTTACAAAAAGACCTAGGGTCCCAAGCCACACCAAAGCCTCATGAGACCTCTCCTCATTCTGTGCACAGATGGGTGGCTGACTCTGGAGCCCAGGCTGTTGCTTCCCCATCTGGTGATGACTCCTCTATAATCTGGTGAATATGTATTTTTATCTTTTTCCTTCTCACCTTCCCATTGCAATTATCTTATTATATCTGTGGGAAAAAGAAAGAGAGATCAGACTGTTACTGTGTCTATACAGAAAGAAGTAGACATAAGACACTCCATTTTGTTCTGTGTTTGAGATGCTGTTAATCTGTAACCCTACCCCCAACACTGTCCTTGCAAGAGACATGTGCTGTGGTGACTCAAGGTTTAATGGATTTAGGGCTGTGCAGGATGTGCTTTGTTAAACAAGTGCCTGAAGGCAGTATGCTGGTTAAAAGTCATCACCATTCTCTTAATCTCAGGTCCCCAGGGACACATACATTGTGGGAGGTCACAGGGACCTCTGCCTTGGAAAGCTAGGTATTGTCCAAGGTTTCTCCCCATGTGATAGTCTGAAATATGGCCTCGTAAGGACCTCTGCCTAGGAAAGTTAGGTATTGTCCAAGGTTTCTCCCCATGTGATAGTCTGAAATATGGCCTCGTGGGAAGGGAAAGACCTGATCGTCCCCCAGCCCGACACCCGTAAAGGGTCTGTGCTGAGAAGGATTAGTAAAAAAGGAAAGAGGCCGGGCATGGTGGCTCAAGCCTGTAATCCCAGCACTTTGGGAGGCCAAGGCGGGCGGATTACCTGAGGTCAGGAGTTCGAGACCAGCCTGGCCGAATGGTGAAACCCCGTCTCTACTAAAAATACAAAAATTAGCAGAGCATGGTGGCAGGCGCCTGTAATCCCAGCTACTCAGGAGGCTAAAGCAGGAGAATCGCTTGAACCCAGGAGGTGGAGGTTGCGGTGAGCCAAGATTGTGCCATCACACTCCAGCCTGGGGGACCAGAGTGAGACTCGGTCTCAAAAAAAAAAGAAAGAGGAAAGAAGGCCTTTTGGCAGTTGAGATAGAGAAAGGCATCTGTCCATCTGTCTGCTGCCCATCCCTGGGCAATGGAACCTCTCGGTGTAAAACCTGATTGTCTGTTCTATTTACTGAGATAGGAGAAAACCAACTTAGGGCTAGAGGTGGGGCGTCCTAGCAGCAGTGCTGCTCTTTATGCACTGAAAATGTTTATGGAGATGTTTGCATATATGCACGTCAAAGCACAGCACTTTTCCTTAAACTTATTCATGTCACAGAGATCTTTATTCATATATCTTTCTGCTGACCTTCTCCCTACTATGATCCTATTGTCCTGCCCTTCCCCTTTTCCAAGATGGTAAAGATAATGATCAAAAATTCTGAGGGAACTCAGAGACCGGTGCGGGTGCAGGTCCTCTGTATGCTGAGTGCGGGTCCCCTGGGCCCACTTTTTCTTTCTCTATACTTTGTCTCTGTGTCTCATTTCTTTTCTCAAGTGTCTTGTGCCACCTGATGAGAAACGCCCACAGGTGTGGAGGGGCAGGCCACCCCTTCAATATCATTTGCTTATTATATCATTTGCTTATTAAATCTGTATTGCCGTATACTTCGGATAAAGACTGTTTACCCTTAAAGGTATTGTGTGTGTGTCTTTTCTTTTCCCTTTGCACGTTTCCTGCAGAGAACATTTTTTGGCATCATGAACAGGATTCAAAAAGGAAAGTATGTCATTTTTCAGTTGAAAGAACAGAGCTGGAGGCTCAGGGACTTCCCATATCCTGGATGGGAACTCCCCTAGTTCTCCCCACTGGGCGATTAAATGGTCCAGGGGAACTGGCCTTTGTGAAAACTGAGAATCTAAATTAGTGCATTATAAACCATTGGCTGTGTGTGAGGCACTGCAGGGAATCCCAGTTGGTAAAGAGGACACTGAGGGAATTTCCTGATGGGGATGGTGCTTGCTTACTGCTTATAAGTTAATATATCAAGACAGGGACTTGTTGCTGCAAGAGAAATGTAAGCCAGAAAAGGAAAATGCTAATCTGACTTCCAGACTGGCCCTGACCCAATGCCAGACCTATGTCTTGACTGCTCAGGCTCAGAGCTATCAGCTTATTGCTGAAAAAATACAGCTGTCCAAGTGGGCAGGTCAGGGTAAAACTGAAGAACTAGTTAGCCGGTGAAAGAAATCAGGCACATTCCTCAGCCCCGGGCTCAACACAAACAGGCCCAGTACAAACACATCCCACCATATATCTCTCAATTTCCTGAGCCCAGTACAAACACCACCTGGAAAATCCCCGATAAGGACACAGCCTTTTGAAGTTTTACTGAAAGCACGGGAACCAATAGAAAAACTACTAAATGTATAACTTAAAATGTAAACCAATTGTAATGCTGTAACCAAAAGAATTCCCTTGTTCCTCTGTAACTTTACGTATCCTATTTACATCGGGCTATAAAAAGCAAGCACTCACATTGTTCGGGGCCCTCTTGTATGCTGTGGAATGGAGGGACCAAGTTCGAACTTGCAGTAAAAGATCCTTGCCGCTTGGCTTTGACTCTGGACTCTGGTGGTCTTCTTTGGGGAACAAATGGTCTGGGCATTACACCGGGACTTGGAGCAGGTAAAAACCCAGCTCCTATCTCAAGGATGGGAAATTAACCCGAGTAAAATTCAAGGACCTGCACAAACTGTGAAGTTCCTTGGCATCCTATGGAATGCAGGGAAACAGTCAATTCTACCAAAGGCTAAGGTTAAAATACTAGAATTTGCAATACCTACCACTAAAAAGGAGGCCCAACAATTTATTGGCTTGTTTGGATTCTGGAGACACCATATTCCCCACTTGAGTAACATTTTACAACCTCTTCATGCAGTCACTAGAAAAAACTACGACTTTCACTGGGGAAAGAAAGAGAACATGGCTTTTGAACAAGCTAAACAAGCGGTGCAACTGGCCCTGAATCTATGGCCCTTACAGGATGGGCCAGTAACTGCAAGTAACTGTCCTAGATCAACATGCTGATTGGAGCCCTTGGCAAAAACAAGATGGGAAGAGGGTGCCTTTGGGGTTTTGGACCTGGAAGCTGCCAGAGGCCGGCAAAGCTTATACCCCTTTTGAAAAGCAACTGTTAGCTAGCTATTGGGCTTTGCTGGAAACAGAGCACCTCTGCTTCAACCATGATGTCTTTATGAGGCCTGAAATTCCTATTATGACTTGGGTCATGAGTTCCCCCAAAACCCATTGAATAGGGTGTGCTCAAAAAAGTAGCTTTATAAAACGGAAATGGTATATAAAAGATAGGGTTAAGCCAGGACCAAAGGGGGTATCGTTTTTACAAAATTTGCCAGCTCGGGAAACCACTGAGCAAGTCCTGCAGATAGGGAAACAAATCTTCCCCATCCAATGGGGCAAATCTTTTAAAGAACTAAGCCCAAAGGATCAGAAACATGCTTGGTTTATTGATGGATCCACCAAATATATTGGTGGGATCCAATGCTAGAAGGTCATAGCTTATAATCCTGTTTAAAAATAAAACATACGCATTTCTGATGAAGAAAGGGGTGGGAGCAATCAGCTGACTGAATTGGTAGCCATCCTCTGAGCTACTCAGGAGGAGGCCAGAGAGATTTTTCACTTGTATACCAACTCTTGGTCAGTAGCAAATGGTCTTACTACCTGGATTCCCCAATGGGAACAAAACAAATGATTAATTGGGAATAAAGAGGCTTGGGGAAAACAATACTGGGAAGATATCTAAATCCTGGTGCACACCACCATTATCACTGTTTTCCATACAGTGATATGCCTACAGATGCTCATGCGTCTCTGCTTTCTCTTACAAGACTATTCAATCAGCAGGCAGATCAACAGGCCAATATTGCCACCATAACTGCAAACTTGAATGTGGATGAATGGATTACAACACGTTCAAGCCTTGCAATGAGAGGCATTATAGTGTATGGTGGTATAATTGATAATGATTACCGGGGAGAGTTAAAAATCATTTTATACAATACCACCCCAGATTCTTTTGCCATAAAGCTGCGCATGCAGGTTGCCCAGCTACTGGTAGCACCCTGTCAGCAATTAACCCCAGAGGAAATTTCTACCCCAATAGAAACAACATATACAAGTGGAGATTTGGGTCCATCGGAGTTGGCTTAAGTCCTGGGACTTAAGTGGACGTTTAAGTCCTGGGGCCAAAATATGGGTAACACACTGATCAGATCCCGCCCCCTAGGGCTAATGAACTTATAGCTATGGGGGCAGAAAATGAAGAGATAATATCATGTTTCTCTCTGTTGTTGTTACTACAGAGAATAACCTGTCTGCTAGTAATCAGTACCTAGATAGTCATGTCTGAGGACGAAAATGAGTTCATCAACTGAGTAACCACTGCTGGCTATGAGTTGAATTGCCAGAGGCTTCAGGAAATGGACTACCCTGGAGAGTCATTCCCGCCAACATTACTGAATGGCCATGTCACTACCAGTGGGGCCACAAAAGCAACACTTGCAATCCAACCGGGACGTCCTTTGACCAAACCAAGCAATCTATCTTTGCCCAAGTCAGGTGAAAGGTGAACTCCACCCTTGCCTTGCACCAAAAGCCTTGGTATGCTGCCCAATATGCCTGGAATGGCTTATACTGGGAGCTACTGTGCTGGTAGCTGGACTCCATATAGCCCCACTTTGTTTGGAGGCCTTACATGGCTCCTCCAATGCCACTCTGGGGTTTCTCCCATCAGACAATTGTCAACACGTACTTCAAATAAATAACACTGCCCCCAGTGAAACACAATCTCTTTCTTACTTTAATAACATCATATACACTATAATTATGGTAAAACCATTGCTGTCCCCTGGGAGCCCTCTGGGTATGTGGATCCTATGGGTGGTGAGACCTGCCCCAACATTGGATGGAGATATGCACTTAGGGGTGGCTATTAATTCCATTCACAGTCCAGGATAATATTCCCCTCCCCAGTAATCTAGATACTTACAAACCTCGCTGGTTACAAATGCACCAGACTCCCTGATGGTGGTACCCTATCACAGAATTCTCCTCTGCCACCGGTGTAATCCTGCTACAACAACAAATTGAAATATTAAGCTTACATGTAGAGAAAGCTCTTAATGATAGTAGCACTGGGCTTATGTTTTTATCGGATGAATTTGCTCAGCTGCATACTGTTGTGTTGCAAAATTGAATGGCATTACATACGCTTACTGCAGCCCATGAAGAGGTTTGCATCTTACTGCATACTGAATGTTTTGTGTATATTCCTGATGATTCTCAGTATTACTGTCCTTGCCCAAGACATGCAAAAACAAGTAAAACAGTTAGAATCTAACCATCAGCACCCCATCATGGACTGGCTATCTAACTGGCATTGGCATTGGCCATGGTAGGTGTAGTTTTTATTAATTATGCTTTTAAGCCTCCTGTGCTTACCCTGTATCTGTAATCTATAACAACTATGCCTTCCCCATGTGTCTGTAAGGGTATTTTCCTACAATTGAATATCAAACTGAGGTCAAATGTGGAGGAAAAGTTAAATATTAAATTTGAACTCAATTGAACGTGGACACGAACAATAGTCACCAAGTTCCAGAACAGGTTGTGTGAGCCCCTTGATGTATTCATCCAGCACTTTTTCAGAGGAATCTCTATTTCAATCTATTCCTATACGTTAGTTATTGAAAAACAACAGACAATCACAAAAACATGTTGACCTTTTCGTGTTCCTTGATCGCAGTCGCAAAGGGCCCTCGTGACCAGGCCTCATGCTGAACAACTTGTTACAAGAAAAGCTAGAGTCCCAGGCTGTGCCAAAATTCATGAGCCCTCTCCTTGTCTGTGCACGGATGAGTGGCCAACTCTGGAGCCCAGGCTGTTGCTTCCTGGTCTGATGATGAATCTTCCTTAGATTACACCATAATCTTGAGTGTAGTGGCCAACTCTGGAGCCCAGGCTGTTGCTTTTGGGGCTGATAATGAATCCTCCATAGTCTAGTGAGTGTAGTGTCCAACTCTGGAGCCCAGGCTGCTGCTTCCCAGTCTGGTGATGAATCCTCCATAGTCTGGTAAGTGTAAATATATAGATATATTTTCCCTTTTCTCCTTCTCATTGCAATTTGCTTATTATATCATTTGCTTACTATATCATTTGTTTACTATATCATTTGCTTATTATATCTGTATTGCTATACACTTGGGATAAAGGTGACAAAGCTGGAGCATCACCATCATGGACAAGCACATCATTTTAAAATTCACCTTAATCAAAAACCACCTAAATCCAAAGGGCATCAGTCTAATGGCTAAGATCAACATGACCATAAACTACAAATAACGTCTCCAACCAAAAACATGTTAAACTCTTCCTCAACTAGAGACATGCTAGCCCCAAGATAGCCCCACTCTGGCTGGGAAGATGCCAGCCCCCAAATAACTCTCCTCCTGCTGGAAAGATATCTGCTCCAAAATAACCTCTCCTCCTTCCAGAGACATTCCAACCCCTCTATAAAACTTCTCCCTCACACAAAAAACATTCCAAGCTTGTAATAAGCCCCCTCACCCTAAAACCAATATATACTCTTAGTCTGTAAAAAAAACAAAAGCACTCATAACCAAAATCAGCCAGATGCCCCTCTCAGGTTTTATCTAAAGTAAACCTGTCTTTAACTGTCAGCTGCATTTTGTGTTTCTTTCCTCTTTCTGTAAGTCTTACATTTGGTGCCGAAACCTGGGACGGGTGCTGGGGGCAGAGGCTCTCTTGCAACCCAGGAAGCAATAGGCTATGGTAGCTCATTCTAAGTAAATTCCTGGATCCTGAGGGTCTCTGGCCATCTGCCTCATCTTTTCTCTCAATTCACTTTTTGAGCAATTTGGGTGAGGAGGACAATTAACCTAAAGGGGGCTGTGAGGCTCTGGCTGGGGCTACTCCCCAGTGAGTTCTCTAAATCCTCAAATCTCAGGACTCCACCTCCAACCACCCACAATGGGTATTTCACTCTCTCCCCTCCTCCTCTTATCCTCCCTTCTCCTTCTTTCTCTTTTTCTCTCTTCCTTGTGTGGCTCCAGCCTGAAGGACTCTTTGCTGATTCTAACCAGAACACCCAACATCAGACATTAATCCAGCAGAATGATAAGATCTGCCCTCCCCTGGCTTTCTCTCAGTACCTGGGAAAGTCAGATCTGCTCTCCTGGTCCCTGAAGGATCAGTGGGACTAAGCTAGAGGAAATCTGGGGAACACCCAGTTTCTTCTCACCTTGACTGTCCTCTTTAGAGAAAAGATTTCGAGTCTCTGTCTTTTGTCTGGGGATGCCTAAAACAAAAAGAGACACCCTCAGCTTCTTCTCACCAGTCCACATGGGTGCCACACAATCCCACATTCCTACACCCTGTCCACTGTGCTGTCTCCTTCACAACCTCGCCAAACTTGGCTTAAGCATTTAGTCTTTTATTGTAACACAGCCCGAACCCAATACACATTAGATAACGACAGCCAATGGCCCCAAAATGACACCTTTAACTTGGAAATCCTCAGGAACCTTAGCAACTTTATAATCAGGAATGGCAAATGGCAAGAGGTTCTCTCTATTCAGGCTTTCTTCTACGTCTACCTTAAATCCCAACCCTCACTGTGTCAAGCTTCTAGCTCTCATAAAATCTTTCTTCTTAAAAAAAAACTCTCCCCAGGTCTCTCTCTCCTCCAAAACTCCTTTTAACTCATTCTCCATCTGCAGGAAGTGGCTGGGGCTGAAGACATTGCTTGTGTTCGTGTCCCTTTCTCCATGTCTGATTTGTCGCAGATCAAAGTTGTAAGTATATTCAAAGGGCTTTATGTTTTTCTCTTCACCAATCTTATTTTCCTGGAAAAGGTTTTTTCCCAGTTAACTGAATTACTTACTTTTCTCCACTCTGTCTTGCCACTCTTTTTTCATGTATAAAAAACCCTAAAATAACTTCTGGTGGCCAGGGACTCCTTGGGAAAATGGAAAAGTCACCACAAATCCCATTTGGGAAAAAATCTGTTTTCCTTATGGAACCCGTGGAATTAAAGGTAAACAAGTACCTCTCAAAATCTGTCTTTGTCTTCTAGCTGTACTCGTTTGGCCCTAAAAACTGTTTTCCTGGCCCTGTTCTTAAAGGGCCTCACCCAAAGGCCAATAATCCAATTGGGAAATTAGCAAAAGAAAGATCTTATAACTACTGAACCTTCTGGTTGTCTGTGTGGCTATATATGTGTTAGGTGTGCAATGTCTATTCGAAATGATTTAACAGGCCTAAGAAAAATAAACACTTAAATCAAATCATTTTAAGTAAAAGGTAAAAGCTGTGACCATTCAGTTCATGTGACTTTAATTTTTAAAACTCACTGGTATAGTAAAATTAGAAATGTCTTAAAAGTTGCCAGCATACATTTTTGTTTGCATTTTTAATCAAGCAATTTCATACTTATCTCTGCCAAATACTGTAACATGTCAAAATTTGGCATAGAGTTTACAAAACTATAACTCAGCCCCAAAAAATAATCTTTGCACATGTAATTTTTTAATAAATAAAACATTAGTATTGGTTTAATGAAAATAGCTACGTCTTAAACTGTTTAGTAAAATACCCTAACTTCTAATATTGTGGCCTTAGGCAGTCTAGTCCACATACATGAAAGAAGATTGTCTTGGGGAAAAACTGTTATCTTTAA
>NW_012109641.1:99724-127395 GCF_000951045.1 Mandrillus leucophaeus | reverse complement strand
TGGCTGGGCGCAGTGGCTCACGCCTGTAATCCCAGCACTTTGGGAGGCTAAGGCGGATGGATCATGAGGTCAGGAGATCAAGACCATCCTGGCTAACACGATGAAACCCCGTCTCTACTAAAAATACAAAAATTAGCCAGGCGTGGTGGTGGGGGCCTGTAGTCCCAGCTACTCGGGAGGCTGAGACAGGAGAGTGGTGTGAATCCAGGAGGCGGAGCTTGCAGTGAGCAGAGTTCGCGCCACTGCACTCCAGCCTAGGCGACAGAGTGAGACTCCATCTCAAAAAAAAAAAAAAAAAATAGAATCTTATATGATAAATTCTTATCCTAAAGTAAATTAACTGATTGTTTAAAAAAAGAATGTTTACAAGTCAGAAAGTTGAAGCACGTCAAAAATTGCCTATCAAAGTCATAAACAAATTTATAAAAGATAATTTATGCAAGCAATGTTGTACAATTTAATCGTAAAAGAAATTCTGTGTGTAAACATATTGGCTAAAGTTGAAGGGGTATCATCCAGATTTTCTGTAAATTAAGCATTAAAATAAAAGCACAATGGGTTTCTTTTAAAGCACTAACCTGCTGTTTAACAAAAATTGTAAAGGGTTAAAGAAGGTCTATAAAAATCTTACCTTACAGTGAAACATTAACACTGGGTAAATGTGTCTACAAGGCTTTATTAAAAATTAAATTTAACATTAATAGCACACTAATATAAAGGTAAAATTTGGCTTATTTGGTATAAAATCAAACAGGAAACATTCTCAAATATAAAATAATGTTTGGCTTTCTTTGGGCTATATTTGTATAAAGATGTTATTGGTATGTGTTCCAAAGTTATGGGAAACTCCTATAATTCTAATGTATCTTAGTGTATGTTATCAGTAATAATTATCATGTTAAAATTATTGTGTGCCAGAGAGGTAACAAATATCCTTGTCAATTGTGTCTTTAATTATGGCTACCCTAAAACTTTTTGTCATCGAGAAACAATTGTTATCTTGTTTTGATCCTCTTTAAAACCTGGTTTTATAATCAGCTATAAAACTCTAACAAGTACTCTTTGTTTTTTTTTAATTTATTTATTATTATTATTATACTTTAAGTTCTAGGGTACATGTGCATAAGGTGCAGGTTTGTTACATATGTATGTTTGTGCCATGTTGCTGTGCTGCACCCATCAACTCGTCAGCACCCATCAACTCGTCATTTACATCAGGTATAACTCCCAATGCAATCCCTCCCCCCTCCCCCCTCCCCATGATAGGCCCCGGTGTGTGATGTTCCCCTTCCCGAGCCCAAGTGATCTCAGTGTTCAGTTCCCACCTATGAGTGAGAACATGCGGTGTTTGGTTTTCTATTCTTGTGATAGTTTGCTAAGAAATGCAGATTTCTAATAACTTTAAAGATTGTAACATCAAAATAAAGGAAAAACATTCAGAACTCTTAAAAAGCTAACATGTTAATATCAAGAGGGACAAAAATTAACTGCATAAACTAAACTAACAGGAAACTGGAGTAATCTTTTTAATGTTTTACTTAAAATATTCCTAATCCTTTGTTTTTCAAAGTCAAATAAACTTTTCTTTTAAGCTATTGACAGCTCTTAACAATTTAGTGTACTCCCATAAACAAAATTTAAAGCATGCTTATTTCTCTTTACCTAATTTTCTCCAAAAATTTAAAAACTACCTGTAAGTATTCTTAAGTTATGGCAAAATAGTTACTTTCATAAGTGCAGTAAAAATCTATTTTATTTTGTAATAGAACACACTTATAAAAACTGGTTATTTTTACCAGGGTTTTAACTGAAATAGTATACTTTCCTTTAAAAAATCAAACTTGACTTATAAAGCCAATGCCCTTGGGAAACAGGCCTCATATTTTGTGTACACATTCCCTGTACAGGGTTTCTGATCTGTGGTAAGTAAAGAATGTCACTTTCTGACAGGTCGGGAACCCCAAGTTGTCTAGGAACCTCAAAAAAAAATTCACCCAATTCATAGATATTTAATGTTATAAATCCACGTCTGGGCTTGGCCTTAAAAAGGTCTTATCTCAAATCATTTCTACAAAACAAAGTTCCATCAAAGCCAATTTAAAAGGCCTATGTAGCAAATAAGTATTCTTGCTGCACTATATGCAAATAAGTAAGCCATGTATAATAAAGCAAACCAGTGCTACAATGATTTGTCTTTTAATAAAAATGGAAAACTGGAAAGAAAAATTATGTTTCAAGAAATATAGCACACCTGTTGTTAAATTCTAGTATTGCCTAATGTATTTCAATTTTTATTATTTTCTACTGTTTAAATTAAATTCTAATTTTTCTGACTATAAGTTTCAAAAATAAGCTGTGCTTTCTTAAAGTCTTATAAACTAAATGTTTCGGCAGGCACTGCCTCTAAGCCCCCCAACCATCACAAGAGGAAATCTCTTCACTGTTGGCACGGACAACTAATAACTGAGGGTGCCTGGAATCCTTCGCCCCTACATCTAGTAAGTCTACAAAACCCAGAGTAATTAAAACTGTATTTGTTACAGGAATCAACTCCTAAATACAATCACACTCAAGTCAAAGCTGGAAAGCTGAGAAAGCAATCCCTAACAGCCCAAAAATAGTCTTAAATATCAATGTAAAAAAATAGGAAATCGTAAGCTAAAAATCATTTAAAAAAAAAAGTAACTAAGTAAAAACTACTCATCTTACTCAGTGTCACCCCTACTTCATCAAATACTTTTTGTCATTCCTACCTCCTCTCCTTTTAAGATAAATATTAAAACTTTTTAATGGAAATTATTTACTACGCCACCCTTGTGGAAATTGCTTTACTCACTCTACTATTTGCAGTAAAACTGTATACTGTGGCACCCTCAGGGTGCAATATCAAACAAAAAAATCACAATTACTGTAGCATTTTGCTTAATTATTATCCTCATAGCAGGAATAATGGTTACTACAAAAAAATAACACATGGGCCTTTCCAAACAAGTGCCTCTGCCTCTCATTAGGTAAAAATGCTGTTTCTATATCAACCAATTGGGCCCAGTGAAAAAACTCTGCCAAAAAGCTTAGGGGAAAAAAAAGAAGCTATACATGCCTGTAGTCCCAGCTACTCGGGAGGCTGAGGCAGGACAATCGCTTGAACCCAGGAGGCGGAGGTTTCCGTGGGCCAAGATCATGCCACTGCACTCCAGCCTGGCAACAGAGTGAGACTTCATCTCAAAAACAAAACAAAACAAAAGAAAAAAACAAAAAAAAAAAGCTAAGAAAATGTCAAAACAACAAAATCAATTCTTTTTTAAAAACAAAGTCATAGCATGGGTCATTCCATTTCTAGTAATGAGCCTAGAACTAATGTTGTTACCCTGCCTAATTAACCTTTTTCAAGAATTTTTAACTAACAGAATCATGGCCACTTCACATACAACTACCCAAAAACATCTACAGATGGCATTGTTCCTACAGTCAACCAAAAACCAAAAAACTCTCTATCCCTTTGTCAGCAGAAAGTAGGCAAATAAAAATATTTTTAAAAAACACTGTTCCTCATTCTTTTTATAACTATAGGGTCTGGATTGACAACGCAGGAGCATTGCCATCGTGGACAAGCACCTCATTTTAAAATTCACCTTAATCAAAAACCACCTAAATCCAAAGGGCATCAGCCTAATGGCTAAGGTCAGCATTACCATAAACCACAAATCATATCTCCCACCAAAAACATTCCAAACTCCTCCCCAACCAGAGACATGCTAGTCCTGGCCAGAGCAAGAGCAAGAGATACGGGGGGGTACCACACACTTTTAAACAAGCAGATCTCCTGTGAACTAACTGAGCAAGAACCCACCTAGCACCAAGGGAATGACGCCAAACCATGTATGAGGGACCTGACTCCATGACCCAATCACCTTTCACCAGCTCCCCCGTCAACCATGGGAATCACATTTCCACATGAGATTTGGAGGGGACAAACATCCAAATCTTGTCAGTGGGCCAGTGCGCTATCCAGTTCTGCCTAGCATACAGGAGAGGCAGCAAGTGTTCAGCCACCAGCCTCCTCCTATCACCTCCAGCTCCCACACAGTTCTCCTCCCACATCTCACACTCCTCTGACACGCAGTTCAAGAGGGGGCCTATGCTCTCCCACAGAGCATCCTTAGTCCACACTAAGTGAGGGTGACTGTCAACCAAAGTAGCCCAGCCCGTCCAAGTTAAAGCCATTCACAGGGTTCAAACCTGTCACAAGGAGGAGGGGATGAGAGAGAGACTGGGGAGAGACAGCCAAGGTTTAGGGCAGCCATTGCCACTAGGCCCTGAAGCCCCATTATGGGAGTAGATGCACCTCTGTGGCCAGGTGCAGGCAGAGGGCCGGAGAGCAAACAGGTGAACTGAACTTGCTCAGGACCCTCATTAACTCTCCCTTCGTAGGAAGATGACCATCTGAGGATCAAATATTTCTGAAGGGAGGTGTTGGCCGTGATGTTGAAGCTTCAGGGAAAAGGCCATCTGGCCATCCACGTACCAAGGTCTTTCCCTGATAGTGGGAAGTGGCCCAAAGAGGCCAAAGATGCAGGGATCGTGGGAGAGAGCCACTTTCAACTCACACATGGCCTCTTTTCAGGACAGCCACCTCACAGACCCAGAACCTTGGGCCATCTGTCCTCCCAAACAGTGAGCTCCCACACTGCACCCAACATCTATACAGTGACATCCCCACACCCATACTCCCCACAGGAAAGTACCCCACAGGAAGGAAGTGTCTTAAAATCCTAAAGGTCTAGTTTCTCTTTCCCCAAAATGTGACCTGCTCACACTGTACTTTCATAACCAAGGGAGAACACTTGGGGAAATGTTTTGAAAGGCTTCTTTGAGGGTAATTTTTTTTGGTCATTTATCTGAAGATTCATCTGTCAATATTTATAAACAAAGTAGAAAAACAAATGTAGTCTCTAGCTGGGCACCCCAGGATACATGGAAGGTGACGTTACAGACATATTTATTAGACTCTAGTGTCCCCTGGTCTGGAGGCAATGTCCTTGAGGGAGAAGAAGAGGGACTGCATGGGTTAAATTGTGTCCCCCAGAAAAGATAGGATGAAGTCCTAAACCCAGCACCTCAGAAGGCAGCTTTATTTGGAAATCTGATCTTTGCAGATATAGTCCAATTTAGATGAGGTCATGAGGATGGTCTCTAATCCAATATGACTGGTGTCCTTATTAAAAGAGGGAATTTAGCACAGACACTGACATGCACAGGGGGAAGACAATGGGAAGAAACACGGAGAGAAGGCGTGTGGATTGATGCAGCTACAAGACAAGGAACACCACCGATTGCCAGCAAACACCAGAAGCTAGGAAGGGGCAAGGACAGCTTTCTCTTGATATGGAATGAATATTTATGTTACCCCCAAATTCATATGTTGAAGCCTAAACAGCCAGTGTGACTATCTGGAGATGAGGCCTCAGATGAAGTAAGGCTAAATGATTTCATAAGGGTGGGGCCATGACCCAATAGTGTTAGTGTCCTTATAAGAAGAAATGTCAAAGAGCAAGCGAGCTTTCTCCATGTATGTATTCTGAGAAAGGCCATGTGAGGACACAGAAGACAGCCTTCTGCAAAACTGGAAGAGAACCCTCACCAGAAATTTAATTGGACACAGCCTTGATCTTGAATTTCCAGCCTCTAGAACTGGGAGAAAATAGCTTTCTGATGTTTAAACCATCCAGTTTATTGTATTTTGTTATGGTATCCATAGCTGACCAACATACCTCTGCAGATTTTAAAGGTAGCGTGGCCCTGTCAACACCTTGATTTGGGGCTTCTAGTCTCCAGAACTGTGTGACAATAAATTTCCATTGTTTCAGCCACTCAGTTCTTGTTATCTAACAGTCCTAGGAATCTAATGCAGTAACTCAGGAAAGGTGATGATATCGTTTAGCTATTTGTCCCCTGTAAATCACATGTTGAAATTTGATCCCCAGTGTTGGAGGTGGGCCTGGGTAGGAGGGGTTTAGGTCATGTGGGTGGATCCCTAATTAATGTCTTGGTGCCATCCTTGAAAGGAGTGAGTTATTGATTGATTAGTTCCTGATATTGAAAACAGTCTGGCAGCTCCCTCCCCTCTCTCTTGCTCCCTTTCTTATCATATGATGTCTGCTCCATTTCACTTTCCACCATAAGTGGAAGGTTCCCAAGGCCCTTACCAGAAAGAGATGCTGATGCCACACTTCTTGTCCAGCCTGCAGAAACATGAGTCAGATAAACCTCTTCTCTCTATAAATTACCCAGCCTCGGGTATTCCTTTATAGCAACACAAATGAACTGAGACAGGTGGCACCCAAGGATTATACGTGGACCTTTCAGGGATTCCTGGAGAGTCAGGGCTGAGCCCTTGACCAGCAAATCACATGAGGCACAAGCTCTGGAGTGAGACAGACCTTGGCTCAATCCCAGATCCACCACATTTACTGGCTGAGTGATCTTTAGCAAGTTGCTAAACTAACCACTATTGTTCATTTTTTCCACAGATGAACAATAGAGATAATAGTTGCAAGTATTCATGGTCTGCTACAAGCATTAACACAGATGATACATTTTTTAAAATGCATTCAACAGTAGTGTTTAGTTGTTATGATTGTTACTGTTATTAGGGCCCACCTGCCATGGAATTGCCACAGTTACTGTAGGTGGATTTCTCCCATTGCTTTCCCTATACGGGAAGGAGGTTGCCCAACTTCCACAAAAGTGATTCCCAATCCCTACATCTCAGCAGCTCCTTCAGATACTGAATTTCTGATGATTCTCAGGACAACACTTCAAGGTTGGAGGTTACAGATTATTATCCCCATGGAAAGGTTGAGGAGATTGCATTTCAGCAATACCAAGAGGTTTTTTAATTTTTTCATTTTAATCAGATTATACATCCATGTTTTTTATTAAAGGAGGGGGAAATTAAGGAGATTGAAAATGAAGCCTTTCTCCTGTCTCTGACTCCCGTTGCCTGGTTCTGGTTCCTAGAGGCAGGCACTATTATCAGTGTCTTGTGCTACCATGCAGAGATAGTTTATGCACTGACATGCACACATGTGAATCTCCACATACACAAAACACGCTATGTGACTGTCCTGTTCTTTGCCTTTTCTCAAAGCAATATTTGTTGGATCCCACTGGGGATCTCTACACCTGGATGTGTCCCGTGTCCTGTCTGCTTACTGTTCCTTGTGGGGGTCTAAAGCTCTTCTGCTTCTGATATTTACATTGTTGCTTGACACCACAAACAGTGTTGCAATGAATACCCTTATATTTGTTTCTTTGCACCCGTGGGTGTGTATATATTAGGGAAAATCATTGGGGTGGATCTAATATATCAAAGGCAAACATACCTAAACTTTTGATTGATATTATTACCTCCAAAGAGTGTTAGTATCCATATTCCTACCAATAATATTTAGGTTTCTCACCAATACATAGTGATCAAACTTTTCAACCTTTGTCAAGCTGATAGGAGAAAATATCTCCTTATTGTATGAATGGGTATTTCTTCTATAAATGAGATTCAACATTGTCATTTTAGATTACTAAGACATTCTTATTACTTTTTTGTGAACTATTAGCTAATGTGCTCTATCCATTGGGTTGTTTTTTTTTTTTTCTGCTAGTTTATAGGAGTTACACATATTTTAAGAAAATTAGCCTTTTTTCTAACATAATACAATTTTTTTAGTTTATTTTTCAAATTTACCTACCGACTATTTGCAATGCCAAAATGTTATTAGCATAAAGTCCAATGTATCCATTTTTATGGCTTATTCTTTTTGTATCTTGCTTTAAAAGATAGTCCACAATTCAGAAGTAGGTTTTTAATTCTTTGTTTTCTTTAAGTACATATATAGTTTTAAATTTTATGTTTACTCTTAAATACATCTGAAATTTATTTTGGAGTCAACTAAGTGACATAGTTGGCTGGTGTCACCCGTCTGTGACATGACTCTAGTTTCACAGAGTGGTGAAAATTTGGACTTTAGAGCCTGTGAGAATTAAGTCCAAGCCCTTTATTTTCTGGCTGTGTGAACTAGAGCAGCTATTTAACCTCTCTGACTTCAGCTCTCTCATATGTGATATGAAAACAAGAAAATGCTTACTTCATTGAAATCTTCTTTGGGTTTAAATAGAGAAAATGTTGCAGTACAGTGTTCAGTAATTGTCCTATTAACATGAGCTGCTCTCTATGTCATGATGAGTATTACTTCACCAAGCCCACCTGGAATCAGAACCAGATGTTCCCAGCTTCCAGGCTGGTATCCATTCCTCCGCAGCAGCCGCCCCTCTCAGGGGTCGTCTCCTGGGTCCAAGGATGAGTCCTAGAGGGTTAAATCTTTCTGGATTAAATCCTATAAGTGGCTGCAGAGTGTCAAGCTCCACTCAAGACCTTCTTGTTTACCAAAGCCTTGAGTTTAAAAGGAAGTTCATTGCTGTGTCCACACAGACCATCATCAATTCCCGTATCACCAAGGAGCTAAGAATACCTTTGTAGGGGGGAGAGTGGTAAAGATGGGTGGAAGGTTTGGGTGCATTGGCTCACACCACCCATAATCCTAACACTTTGGGAGCCACAGGCCAGGTGATGGCTTAAGGCCAGGAGTTCAAGACCAGCCTGGGAAACACAGTAAGACGCCATTTCTACAAAAAAATTTTTTTAAATGAAGAAAGAAGAGATAACTTTTTATTTCAAGTGTGAACCAAAAAATTATATTATTAACCTTATTGGGTTTTTCCATTTTCGCCTTTCTTTAGTAGGTTGTTTACAACATAATTATATGTTACATTGAAAATTATACATGGTGTGGAGCCGCTTCAAGTAAAAATTCAGAATGTAGCTTATCCCAAAGGAAAGCACTTTAAATAGTGTGTATCCTCCAGACAGTCATCTGTGTACCCACAAATACCATAGACCCTGTGATCACAGGGCATCTATTGGTAAATTCATTTCAGCATTCCTGCTGCCCTACAGAAGTATCTTTGATGCTCCCTTTGAACGAGTTATAACATCCTACTAGGCCCCTCATTAATCAATGAGTAAAATAGAAGTATTCCTTAACTCCTCAGTCAAGCATCCCATCCCTCCCTTTCAGAGTTAATTGTGTGGTTAAATATACAATTTTTGGTGCAACAATGGACACAAAACATAAGTGCTCTATTGAATGTAGGGCTCAAAAACACAGTCCCCTTTCTGAATGGGGGAAATAAGACAATTGGACCAGCTAGAGAGACAACATTTCAGACTCCAGAGAGGGACCTTCCTAAGGCATTTTCATGGATAATTCTGATCAAAATAATGTTTGTCTTTCCCCTTGCCAGCACGGAAAGAGGGATCATTGAGAAATAAGCGAGTCTTTTCTGAAAGCAGATAGGAAAAGGTCTGGCTGAGACTTTTATTAGCAGCTTCTAAACGTCACAGCTTCAGCAGACCTTCCTGAGTGCAGTGTACAGACCACATTTCCATACGCTGTGGGAAGGGGGTGGATGTCTGATATGATTTGGATTTGTGTTCCCACCCAAAACTCATGTCAAAACGTAATTCCCAATGTTGGAGGAGGGGACTGGTGGGAGGTGATTGGATCATGGGGGCGGACTTCCCACTTGCTCTTCCCATGATAGTGAGTGAGTTCTCACAGGATCTGGTGGTTTAAAACTGTGTGGGACCTCCCCTGCTATCTCTTCCTCCATCTTTGGTCATGTAAAATGTGCCTACTTCCCCTTCCCCTTTTACCATGGTTGTAAGTTTCCTGATGCCTCTCCAGCCGTGCTTCCTGTACAGCCTACGAAACTGAAAGTCAGTTAAACTTCTTCTTTATAAACTACCCAGTCTCAGGTAGTTCTTTATAGCAGTTAGAGAACAAACTAATACAATGTCTTTCAGCAGGTGGTCTGAGGGCAATGGCCCCTGAGATTCCTCTCAGGAGCAGAGGCAGAGAAAGCAGAGGCTCAGGTGGAGGGGGCTGAGAGAGGAGGAGTCCCTTCCTCCCTCAAGGGCTGAGGAAGTGGCCACAGGAACATGGAAGGTCTTCTCTCTGAAGAAGCCTGAAACAGGCTCACTGACTGTCAGTGCCTGTCAGGCCACAGGATAGGACAGGACAGGATGGGGAGACAGAGCAGAGACCTTGATAGAGCCACCAGAGTCACCAAATCCCAGAGCCTCACTGCTGAGAAGGGACTCAGGGATGATCTGCCCAAGTCCCTGCTTTAACAGAGGAGGGGCTCTCTAGGGGCTAGACTTGTCCTGGGTCACACAGGGCAGAGCCACACCTGGAGCCCACTTTCCCCTACAGCCCAGGGCCTCCCCCTGCAGGACATGGTCCATGAGCTCTTCCACCCTCACCTGCCCTCCCTGGAGCTCTGCCGCACTGTGGTCTGAGCCCCCCAGGACCTGAGCAGCTGCCAGGGTCTCCACCCCAACTGCCCTCTCCCAAAAGCAGGAAGCATGTACTTTCAGTGGCAGAGCAGAGCAGGGACTTCTGGCTTGCAGAGGGTTAAACAGCCAGCCTGGACAGACTCTACTTCCTGGATGGGGGAACCAGGGAGAGAGGAGGCTCAGTCCTCAGGCTGCTAGGGAGGATCTGCCCCACAAGGTGGATGGTGAGCACAGCCAGGAGGAAGATGAGGGAAGACTCAGAAGGGAAGGAAGGCAGCAGGATCTCTCTGATCTACAGAGATGCTAATCCTGAAGAAGAGAGAACAAGCCAGGGAGTGGTTGGTCATTTACAAGGTGGAGCTAAACATTCATTTAAGTTTTATAAAATTTCAAGCTCTGTAAACAACCTAAAGTATTTCTTGTTTGTCTGACATAGCCCCCATCAGCGCACTCACAAATCAACAATTCATATTTGATGCCCAAACTGCACTTCTTGGTGCCATCTCCATTGTCTCATGTCTCTGTCTGGAGCCCCTAATGCAGAGATGCTTCTCCTCCAGCTCTCTGCTGGCAGACCCAGGGTGGGCATTCAGTAAGTACTATTATAGTTATGGTCAGGGGGTCCCCACAAGTTGTGTACCACCCTCACCTGCAGCTGCCTGTGTCTCTGGGACGTTATCTGTGAGCTGACCCACCTCAGGCTCCCTCCTTCCCTTCCACACTTCCCCATCAAAACACACGTTCAGGAAGGGTATAAGAATTTAAGAATTATGATCACAAATTCCTCATCCCCACCTTCATCATCACTGCTTCACCACCCATCCCTCTCCCTAGGTCAAGGGTGAACTGGAACGGAGATAATCCAGAAACCACAGAAAAAGAATGCATCCAACTCTGGAGCTTCAGGATTCCTAAGAGGACACAGAGCAATTTCACAGTGATGTTCCTTCCACAGACAGCCCCTGACCAAACTTCACTGCAAAGGGGTTTGTCTCATTCAGTACCACAGAAGTCAGGCCTGATGGAACAACCAATTTCAATTTCATTCCTTCCCAGTGGTTCCCTGAGGGATCACTTCCTTTGTCTGAACACAGATCTTCTACCCCTAAAATGAGAAATCCTAAGTCCGTCCTTTCTCTCTCTCTCTCTTTACTTCTTCCTTCCCCTTCTTCCATCCTTCATTTCATCCTTCCTTCCTTATTTTTCTTTGTTTAGTAATCTTCCAACCCCAGTGCCTATAAAGAAAATTCTACACAGTTAGACATATTTCCAGATAAATTGTAGAAGTGGAGAAAGTCTACATTTTGCTGCTGACGGGTCAGGGATCTAACTTCTTGCTATTGCAAAGTTCATTATTCCTTCAAGACCCCCTGTGTTACAAATGCTCTCTAATCCATTAGATTTCATATAATTACCTGTAAGTTCAGTTAGTGTCTGGGATGTAAAAGCAAAAGTTATAGCAAAACTTTCATCAAAATTCATTATCACTAGATCTTATTATTTTCTCATTTAAAAAATTAATTTTATTATACATGCAAACATGTAATTACTCATAAAATAACAAATGTCATATACAGCCTAGATTAGGACAGTCTTTCTTTCCATTCACTTTTTGCTTAACTTTCTGTGTTCTCTACACTCTCCCTCTCCATGTTTTCCTCCCCAATTTTATGCCCTTCTATAGCCCATGTTGGCAATCTACTGATTCCTTCCACATTTTCAGCATAGTCTTAGAAACAGGTTGGTTTATAAACACTTAAATTTTGATGGCAGCTTCTCCTTTTATAAAGTGAAGATTGTATTGTATTCAGTTTCCTGAATCTTGCTGATGGGGATCTATGCATCTTACTTCATGGAAGTTGAACATTCCTTCCAGATAACTAGAACATTTATTTTTGTAACCTCCATAATATGCCATGGAACAGATACTCCTCAGTTTGTTTAATTGTTCCTGAATTGATGGGCCCATCCCATTTCTTTCCAGGGTTTTTCCTAGAACAGTGCTGTGATAAACATGGTTTCATCTGAGGGTCTGAGCAGCATTTCCGAGTGGAGGAAAGGCAACTCACAGGGATGTGAAGCGCACCCACTGTAGACACATTTTACCCAAATATAAGTTCTTTTTAACTTTTAAAATGAACACTAATGCAAACTACAAAAACAATTTTTAAGGGTGAGACTTTCAAGGGCCCTCTCCTTTCTGATGATTTGCTTGGAGATCAGCCCTAGGCCCAGGCAGTGGGTGATGATTCTCTCAATGCAGCTAAGGCAGCCCTGGCTCAGGTTCCCAGCCTACTCACCAACAAAAAGAGTTTTCATTCCTTCCATCTTGGGATTCCAGCCAAAGATGTTGCATTTGTTAATCATAACAGATGGGTTTTCTCTTTTTGTTGCCCAAGGACATCAGAACCTGAACAGCCCACCCGGTGGTCAGGACCCAGCAAGCCCAGCCCCATCCAATTGCTCTCCCTTCCCAGGGACCCTGCCACTCACTGAGAAGGAGGCTGAAAAATACTAGGAGCCCAGTCACCCAGCAAAAGGACCGGTTCTTGGAGCAGGGCCCCATGGCAGGGTGCCTGCTGGCCTGTTCAGCTGCAACAGAAACAGAAGACGGGGAGAGGTAAGAAAAGAGGATGAGCTTGATCAAGGAGCCCTTCACACTCTTCCCCACTTCAAGGGCAGGGCCAGAAAGTTACTACTGGGAGACAGCCCACCAGTCTAGAGAAAGCCATTTAGCTCTTTCATCCTCTCCCAGTCCCTACAGTACCATACACAGTCAGTAAGAAATTGCAGAAGAAATAAAGACATAACCTCATTCTCTGATGTTCCTGGCAGTGTATTAGACAGGCCCCCTTCTCTAAGGCACAGCCAGCTTGCTGTTTTCTCACACACTCCCCTGACACTTACCTGCTTCTGTGGGGTCACAGCTCTGCCCTAGGTTGCCCTGGTCACCAGTGCCAGCCTATGGTCAGGCACAGAAGTCACCCTCTTGCAGTAGGGCTGGGCTATGCCATTCCTGAACTTGGTGACTTTCCTTTATCTCTATCACATATAATAAGTTAAATTAAATTCCTTTTTTGATTTTTCAAAAACTTCAACTCTCAGCTGCCTAAGTAAGAAGCTGTAAGCAAAAGAACAAATCTCCTGTGGAGAGTGTTAACTCCCCACATCTCCAACGCAAATATCAGCATTTACTTGTTGCAGGTGGCTATATGGTTTCTCAGCTCCCACTAGTGGTCATCACCTCTCCACAGGCTCATGACTCATTGCTGCCCTCAAAGCCACTCTCCCATCCCATTGTGTGGTCCCAAGCAAGTAACCTCAAGTACACTCTGCTCTCATCCAGAGCTGCTTTGCAGATTTCCAGGAGAGAGGATGTTCAAGATTGGCTTGATTCTCACTACTCCACCTGGTAGTGGGGAAGTTACTGCAAAAGGCAGTACACGAGTTCTAGAGTTAGAAACTCCTTCTTATGTGGAATCAAAATCTGGGCAGCTCATCTGCTGGCCACCCTCAGGGAAATGGGGATGAAGCTTCATTTGCACCCCACCCCTGCTGAGACCAGCTCAGTCGGGGAGACCCTAACCCAGTGGTGCTAGAGGAATTAAAGACACACACACAGAAAGATTGAGGTGTGAAGTGGGAAATCAGGGGTCTCACAGCCTTCAGAGCTGAGAGCCCCAAAAAGAGATTTACCCACATATTTATTAACAGCAAACGAGTCATTAGCATTGTTTCTGTAGATATTAAATTAATTAAAAGTATCCATTATGGAAAACGAAGAGATGGGCTAAATTAAATGAATAGGTTGGGCTAGTTAACTGCAGCAGGAATACGCCCTTAAGGCACAGATCGCTCATGTTATTGTTTGTGGCTTAAGAATGCCTTTAAGCGGTTTTCCACTCTGGGTGGGCCAGGAGTTCCTTGCCCTCATTCCTGTAAACCCACAACCTTCCAGCTTGGGTCTTAGGGCCATTATGGACATGTCACAGTGCTGCAGAGATTTTGCTTATGGCCAGTTTTGGGGTCAGTTTATGGCCAGATTTTTGGGGGCTTGCTCCCAACACACCCCCATGCCTACAGCTCTCCAAAATGAACTTATTTGAGAAGTGCTGGGCTATGAACACTATTTGTAAGGAAGGGGAATGCGAAAGACGAGCCTGCAGAGAGGAAACCAGCCCTGTGGCTGGAAGCAAGGAACCCTGGAGAGAGTCAGCAAATGAACATTCCACCCTGGCAAAACACCAGGGACATTTTAAAAATCCAGACCCATTTTACCATATACATGTAAGGGCCTAGTATCTAGAAAATATAAAGAACATTTATATCTCAACAGTAAAGAGACAAATAATTTAATCTGATGACAAAGGATTTGAATAGGCATCAAAGGACTTATACAAATGGCCAATAAAATAATAAAAAGATATGCCACAGCATTAGTCATTAGAGATAAACTAGTTAGTAGAAAAGTTTCTAGAAAGACATGAACTATGAAAACTGACTCAAGAAGAAACAGAAAATTTAGGTAAACCTATAACAATTAAGATAATGAATTAGTAATGAAAACATCCCCACAAATTAAAAACAGAATGGCTTCACTGTGGTACTACACCAAATGTCTAATTAAAAATTAAGACCAATCCTTCAGAAATTCTTCCAGGAAATAGAATAGAAAGTGATATCTGCAACTCATTCTATAAAGCTAGAATTATACTGATACCAAAACCAAAGACAAAAAGTAAATGATAGACCTATTATGACTACACATGCAAAACCCCTCAACAAAATACTAGCAAACTGAATTCACCAACATATAAAAAGGATTATACAACACAACCAAGTGGGATTTATTCTAAGCATACAGAATTATTCCACATGCAAAATCAATCAATTTAATAGAAGATATGAATAGATAAAAGGGAGGGAGAAATACATGATTACTGCAGTCAAGGCAAAAAGGTATTTGACAAAACTCAACACATTTTTAATGAAGAAAAATAACTGAGTAAGTAAGAAGTGAGAAGAATTTCTTCAACCTGATAATGGACATTTATGTAAAATGTGCAGCTAACGCAATACATAATGATTAACTGTAGAAAGCTTTCCCCCTAAATTCAAAACAACACAAGGGTGTGTGCTTGTAACATTTGTATTCAAAATTGTACTGTAAGTTCTAGCCAGAACAATTAAGTAAGAAAAACAGTTAGAAGGTGGCCAGATTTGAAAGAAAGAATTAAAACTATCTTTAATTAAAATGACATGATCTCATATCTAGAAAATTCAAAAGAATTTACAAGAAACTATTAGAGCTCAGAAACAAGTTCATCATGGTTAAAAAATGCAAGATAAATGTAAAAAATTCCGGTATAGTTTTATATACTCACAATCAGCAATCAAAAATGAATTAAGAAACAATTCCATTACAATAGAATCAAAAAGTGCTTAGGAATAAATTAACAAGAGAAGTGCAAGACAAGTGAACCAAAAAATGCAGAATATTGTTGAAATAAATTAAAGTGGACTTAAATAAATGGAAAAACATGCTACACTTATGAATGACAAGATTTAATATTGTTAATATGGCAATATTTCCTAAAATCATCTACAAAATCAATGCAATCCCTACCAAAGTCCAGCTGGATTTTTTGCAGGAATTGACAAACTAGTCTGGAAATTACTATGGTAGTGCCAAAGGAATAGCCAAAAATTTTGAAAAATAGAAACATATATGGAAGATTCACACTTCATGGTTTGAAAACTTACTACAACACTGAAGTAATCAAGACAATGTAGTACTGACATAATGATAGACACTTGGAATAAAATAGAAAGAGTGGTAATACACCCATACATCAATAATCAATTGATTCTCAACAAGGATGCTAAGACAATTTAATGGAGAAAAGAATAGTGCTGAATAGTGTTGTCAAAGAATGGTGCTGAGAAAACTGAAGATATACATGTGAAAGAAGATATACATGTGAAAGCCTTTAGCTCAGACCATTATCAAAAATTAATTCAAAATGCATTAAAGACATAGTTATAAGAGCTAAAACTAAGAGCTACTTCTTCAAGGTAAGTAAAAATATTCATTTATTAGACAATGGTCTCTGAAGTAAAACACCTAAAACACAAATAATTAAAGGAAAAAAACAGATAAGTTAAACTTCAATGAAATGAAAAATTTTAGTACATCAAAGAACACCATCAAGAAAGTGAATGATGACCCAGAGAAAGGGACAAAATATTTGCCCATTTTACCATATACATGTAAGGGCCTAGTATCTAGAAAACATGAAGAACATTTATACCTCAAAAATAAAAAGACAATTTCTTTCATGACAAAGGATTTGAGTAGACATCAAAGGACTTATATAAATGGCTAATAAAATAATAAAAAGATATGCCACAGTTTTAGTCATTAGAGAAAAAATCAATCCAAAATAAGATACCACTTCATTTCCACTAGGATGATTATAATAAAAAACACTGGACAATAATAACAGGAAAAAATAAAGCCATCATTTATTGCTGGAGGGAATATAAAATAATTCAGCCACATTGGAAAACAGTTTGGAAGTTTCTCAATATAGTAGTAATAGAGGTACCATGTCGTCCAGAAATTCCACACCAAGTTAAACAGCCAACAAAATTGTAAACATTCTCATAGAAACACATGGTATTATTTATAACAGTCAAGAAGAGAGAACAACTGAAATGTTCATCAACCGACAAATGGATAAATGAAACAAGGTATAACCATACAATTGAATACTTGATCTTTCTTATTTTTTTATTTACTTTGGGTTGGATTTGCTGTTCTTTTTCTAGTTGCTTAAGTCTCAGAGTTAGGTTACTGATTTGAGATCTTTCTATTTTAATTTAGGCATTTATATCTATAAATTTGCCTCTATTTAATACTTTCAACATATCACATTAAGTTTTGGTGTGTTGTGTTTTTAGGATTTTTTATCTTAAAGTATTTTCTAATTCCATTGTGATGTTATCTTTGACACTTTGGTTGTTGAAGAGTGCATTTTTATATTTCCCAGATTTGTGATTTTTCCAAATTTCTTGCTGCTGTTACTTTCTAATTTCATTCTGTTGGCTTTGGAAAGCATACCTGTGTAACTTCATGCTTATTAAGTTAATTGAAGCTTGTCTTATGACCTAATATATTGTCTTTTCCAAAGTATATTTCATAAACACTTGAGAAGAATTTGTAATCTGCTCAGTAGTTAGAAGAAGTTCAATAGATGTGTGTTAGGTCTAATTGTTTTTTTGGTATTCTATTGTCTTCTATTTACTTGATAAACAACTGTCTAGATGTTCTGTCCATAACTGAAATTGTAATATTAAAGTCTCCAACAAATATTGCTGAATTGTCTATTTGTGCTTTCAGTTATGTCCATTTTTGCCTCATAACTATAGGGCTCTGTCATTACATGCATATATGTCTATAATTATTACAGCTTCTTAATGAATTGACCCTACTATTATTACTATTTTTTTATGAGAGGAAATCTCACTCTGTTGCACAGGCTGGAGTGCAGTGGCATGATCTCGACTCACTGCAACCTGCACCTCCTGGGTTCAAGCAATTCTCCTGCCTCAGCTCCTGAGCAGCTGGAACTACAGGCATGCGTCCACTATGCCCAGCTACTTCTTGTATATTTAGTAGAGACGGGGTTTCACTCTGTTGGCCAGGCTGATCTCGAACTCCTAACCTCATGATCTGCCTGCCTTGACCTCCCAAAGTGCTAGGACTACAGGCGTGAGCTACCACATTTGCCTGACCCTACTATTATTATACAATACACATCTTTGTCTCTAATAACAATTTTATCACATTCTTTCTCGCATAGTATTATTAAAGCCACTCCAGTGGTCTTGATTAATGCTTTATGGTATATCTTTTTCCATCTTCTTATTTCCATCTATCTGTAGCTCAGTAGGCATCATATAAAATGATCTTTTTATCTATTCTAACAGTCTATCAGCATTTATTGGAATGTTTAATTCATTTACCTTTTATGTAACTATTGATAAGATTTACATCCACCATTTTCCTGTTATCTGTATATCTTATGTATTCTTTCTTTCTTTATTCCTCCATTGCTACCTTCTTTGTGTTCAATAATTATTTTCCATGTTACCATTTTAATCTCCTTGTCTTTTTCTATATTTTGCAGTTATTTTCTACAAGGTTGTCATGATGATTCAATTGACATATTAATTTACAAACGTATAGATTGTACTAATTCCAACTTAATATAAACATTGGTAGTATTGTAGCATATAACATTTATAACAGGATTTAATTAAGTGTGCTGAATTTAAGAACAATGTATCAAAATACACAATATAGTACTTACAACCAAATAGAAATGTAATTGAAGGAAAAATATATGTAATTCACAAGAATAGAATGGTTTCTTTCTAAATATCATAAAAGTCAACCTTAACTGAAACCTGTCTCTCACTCTGCCTCCCCTGAACCACTCTAGAGGTTGGCAATCATTTAATCACATTCACATATTTTAGGATAGACAGGTGTTCAAGTCTTCTTTACTTCTCTCTTGTATCCATGTGACAATTTCTCCATAAAATATTCAATACCCAGTCCTTTGAGAACATATCTGACTATTATGACACTCTACACCTCCTCATTATGGTCATCTATCTATCAACTTCCTGATCACTTCTCATCTAAGACAAGCTGAGGGCCAGGTGTGGTGGTTCATGCCTGTAATCCCAAAACTTTGGGAGGTTAAGGTGGGAGAATTGCTTGAGCCCAGAAGTTTGAGACCAGCCTGGGAAACATGGTGAAACCTTGTCTCTACAAACAGACAAACAAAACAAACAAAAAAAGCAAAAATTATCCAGGCAAAAGTCTCTACCTGGTAATTTAGAGAATACTTCTAGATGTTATCCAATATCACCAAGGCAGTACTTTTACAAACTACAGGGTTACTAAGCTTGGGGTGCCCCCTAATACAGATATGGCTGCAGTAACCAAAAATCTAGATTGCAACACTTATGTCGTCTTGAATACCTGAAAATCCTTCCCAAGAAGGGTTGGATTTAATGGGTATAAACAAGCCCAGACTGTAAAGACCACAATAAATACCTAACTCTACAATGCCTAAACACTGATGAACATACAGAAGCATTAAGACCATTCAGGAAAACATGACCTCAGCAAATAAACTAGATAATGCACCAAGGGCAAATCCCAGAGAAACAGATATGTGACCTGACAGAGAATTCAAAATAGTTAATTTGAGGAAACTGAAAGAAATTCAAGATAACACAGAAGGAATTCACATTCCTATAAGAAAAATTTAACAAAGAGATTAAAATAATTATAAAGAATCAAGCATAAATTCTAGAGTTGAAAAATGTAATTGGCATACTGAAGAATGCATCAAAGACTTCTAATAGCAGAACTGATTAAACAAAAGAAAGAATTAGTGAGCTCAATGACAGGCTATTTAAAAACACACAGTCACAGGAGACAAAAGAAAAAAAAATAAAAAAGAATGAAGCACGTCTACACGATCGAGAAAGTAGCCTAAAAAGGGCAAATCCAAGAGTTATTGGCCTTAAAAAGGAGGTAGAGACAGAGATAGGGGTATAAAGTTTGTTTAAAGGGATAATAACAGAGAATGTCTCAAACCTAGAAAAAGATATCAATATCCAAGTACAAGAAAGTTAAAGGACACCAAGCAGATTTTACACAAAAAAGAAGTCCTTTAAAAAGAACTCCTTGAAACATGAAGAAGATATAAAGATTTTTCCAGAGGAACAAAAGCTGAAGGATTTCATCAACACCAGACCAGTCTTACAGGAAACGCTAAAGGGAATTCTTCAATCTGAAAAGAAAAGGACATTAGTGGGCAATGAGAAATCATCTACAGGTACAAAACTCATGATGGTAGCAAGTACAAAGAAAAACACAGAATATTATAACACTGTGCCTGTGCTATGTAAACTACTCATATCTTAAGTTAAAAGACAAAAATAACTGATCAGAAATAATAACTATAACATTTCAAGTTATAGTTATAACTATAGATATAAATAGAAACAATAAGATATAAGATATAAATAGAAATGATAAGATATAAATAGAAACAACAAAAGATAAGATATAAATAGAAACAACAAAAAGTTAAAAAGCAAGGAGATGAAGTTAAAATATTTATTAGTTTTCTTTTTGCTTGTTTTTTGTTTATGTAATTAGTGTTAAGTTGTCATCAGTTTAAAATAATGGGTTATAAAATATTATTTTCAGGCCTCATAGTACCTTAAATCTAGAACATAAAATGGCTACACACAAAAAAAGCAAGAAACTAAAGTATACCACTAGAGAAAATCACTTTTGCTAAAAGAAGGAGATAAGAGAGAAAAGAATAAGAAGACTAGAAAACAATTAACAAAAAGGAAGCAGTAAGCCCTTACTTATAAAATAATGGCATTGAATGTAAATAAACTAAAATCTCCAATCAAAAGACATAGAGTGGCTGAATGGGTATTAAAAAAAACTCCAATGATCTGTTGCCTACAAGAAAAATGCTTCAGCTATAAAGACATGCAGACTGAAAATAAAGAGATGGGCCTTGTGCTATGGTGGCTCACACCTGTAATTTCAGTACTTTGGGAGGAAAAGGCAGACAGATAACTTGAGGCCAGGAGTTGGAGACCACCCTGGCCAACGTGGAAAAACCCCATCTCTATTAAAAATATAAAAATTAGCCAGGAGTGGTGGTACATGCCTGTAATTCCAGCTACTGTGGAGGGTGAGGCATGAGAACTGATTGAACCCAGGAGGTAGAGGTTACAAGGAGCTGAGATCCTGCAACTGCACTCCAGCCTGGGACACAGAGAGACAAACTGTGTTTAAAAAAAAAAGAAAAGAAAAGAAAAAAAAGACGAAGAGGGCCACTATATAATGATAAAGGAATCAATTCAAAAAAGAGCACATAACAATTGTAAATACATATACACCCAACACTAGAGCACCCCAGATATAGAAAGCAAATATATTGCAGTTAAAGAGAGAAAGACTTCAATCCATGGGAGGTGTTTTTTAATGTTTCCACTCCCTCTCATCACACTATAATACAAGATGCCATGTTTCCTTTCTGTATAATATGGACTTGGACAAAAAACGATGGAAAATTCTTCTCCCATAGGGAATAGAAGCAGAAGCGATTATCATCTATACTATCTAGTAATTGTATGCATTATTTCATAGGTAAAGTTCAAGTAGTTTCAACCGATTTACTCAGGATTAAGAAAAATTACCGAAATACACACCTTTTGTTATCACTTTTTCAGTTCTTTTTCCCTCCATCTCTGGTCCTCCCTAGTGAGGTAGGAAAGTCTTACTGATACAGTTTTGCTCTGTGTCCCTACTCAAAATCTATCTTGAATTATAATCCCCAAAATCCCCACGTGTTAAGGACCAGGTGGAGGTAATTGAATCATAGACGCAGTTTCCTCCATGTTTTTCTTGTCACAGTAAGTGAGTCTCATGAGATCTGATGGTTTTATAAGCATCTGGCATTTCCCCTGCTTGCACTCACTCCATCCTGCCACCCTGTGAAGAAGGTGTCTGCTCCTCCTTTGATTTCTGCCATGATTGTAAGTTTCCTGAGGCCTCCTCAGCAATGTGGAGTTGTAAGTCAATTAAACCTATTTCCTTTATAAATTACCCAGTGTCGGGTATTTCTTTATGGCAGTGGGAGGACAGATGAATAAACTCACTCACCAGAGTTCCAAGGGGGAGGCTGCAGGAGCTGAAAGTCTGGCTAGGCAGCTCCCTCAAAGAAGGAATTGGAGGAAGGTGGACTAGGTTACCAAGCCCAGAGAACATCACAGACAGGAGGGTGGTCCTATATCAGGCAGAACTCCGGCTGTAGAAGAAGGCAAATATGAAAGTGACAGCGAACAGGGGAAGCCCATGTGTGGCCAGGGAGAGCTGATGCCTCACTGAGAAAGACTCAGACTTGCAGTGAAGTCAATGACTGAGCACCTTCTTGAATCCATGGGTTTTTTTTCTGAAAACCAGGGCAGAACAGAGCCAAGACAGTAGGTGTAGGTACAGGTGGGAAAGGTTAGCACGGGAGGGAAAGGAAGTGGATGACAATAAGACAGTAAGATGGACATTTATAGAAGGATGGTGGACTTCATTGTGTAAAACTCTGGAGAGGGGTGAAACAAAGCTCAAGTGTATTTCTGAAGACAAAATGGCAGATGTCCTGAATGGCCTCATGCACCATCCATTACACTCCTGATCTAGGATGCTGTATTAGTCCATTCTCACACTGCTACAAAGAAACACTTGAGACTGGGTAATTAATAAGGCAAGGAGGCATAATTAGCTCACAGTTTCACAGACTCTACAGAAGCATGGCTGGGGAGATCTCAGGAAACTTACAGTCAACACAGAAGGTTAAGGGGAAGCAGGCACATCTTACATGGCCAATGCAAAAGGAACAGGAAGGGTGGGAAGGTGCTACAAACTTTTTAAAAATCAGATCTCACAATAACTCACTGACAACACCCAGAACAGCACTATTGGGAAAATCTGCCCCCAGGATCCAATTGCCTCCCAACAGGCCCCACTGCCAACACTGAAGATTACAATTTGACATGAGATTTGGGTGAGGACTCAGACTCAAACCATATCAGATGCCATCCTGTACTATAGGGGATAAAAAGCTCAAAACTATATTTTCCAGATGTATTTCAACTGAGTCTTTTCGTATATCTGGGACTTTCATTGAAACTGAGTAACACTGGGGTTGAGGCAAGGTGCAGGATACGTCTTTTTGGTCATGGATTGCTGGGAGTAATGGCATGGTCAGGACCGGTGACTACTGACCTTGAAGTTTCCTGTCTTTGGCACAGGCGGCAGCTCTCTCCACAGCCAACTTCTGCAGTGTGGCTCTGAAAGGCATTTCTGGAATCTCTGGCTTGAATTTTTGTTTTCAGCCCTATCACATGTTCTGTGATGAGCAGTTATGGCAAATTTACCCGCAAAGACCCAGGGAGCTGAGAGGTTGCAGAAAGAGGCTGACAAATCTGGTTTCTTAAAAAAAAAAAAAAAAAAAAGACATTTAATAGGGAGTTACAAACAGAAGTCACATCTCAGGCAGCTGCAAGATGGTGGGTTCCTGCAGTTGCTGCACCCGCTTTCCAGTAAGGTACTTTCTACAGAAAGTTTTTTGGTAAGATAGACATCTTCATGAGGGGTTATTTATTCTCTAGACATTGTTTATTTATGAGGGGTTGTTTCTGCTATAGACAATGTGTAAAGAACTGTTGCAGATGCAGGAGTCAAACATCAATCATCTTACAGGTTTTGCTTCAAGATGGCATCATTCTTGCCATGTAACAGGCTAGTTTTCTACAACAAAAAATCATAAAATATATCCTTTAGTACACCTTTTTGTTTGTAGAGTAGCTACAATGTGGTTGTCCTAACAAAAAACTTTCACTAATGCAAAGCAATATAAAATCAGTTGCTGGCAATAGACTGTAAAGGAAAATGTAATATGAAATTCTCTATCTAATCTGGGTGGATTAGAAGAATTTCATATTTTTATTTAATCAATTTAAAAGTCATATTTTATAATAAAAGGAATCTGATGCAGTTACAAATATTACTATTCTATTATGTCACAGTGGTAGTATATAGCACCAAATTGTAGACATTTGAGAATGAGGAAACTCAGGGTGGAGCGACGGCCAGCCTGGGAGCTACGATGGGAGAAAAGGAGCTCCCTCCCCCAGCCAAGAGAGGTGGGGAGGGATTCTACTACACCTCCCTGAAAACCATGCTTTTCCCATAGATCCTTGCAAGGGCATCAGGAGGTCCCCTCATGTGTCCACTCCAGTAGGGCCTTGGGCACCAAGCACAGAGCTATGCAGATTCACAGTGGCTACTCAGATGGGTGGCCACTCAAGCCAGCACTGAGACACAGGAGTATTTGTGTACTCCAGCTCTGGGAACTCTGATGAGGCAGGAGATCCATTCACTCCCATTGGAATGGAGAAAAATTTACCAAGCAAATGCTAAACAGAAAAAAGCAGGGGTTGCAATCCTAGTTTCTAACAAAACAGACTTTAAATCAACAAAGATCAAAAAATACAAAGAAGGACATGACATAATGATAAAGGGGTGAATTCAACAAGAAGAGCTAACTATCCTAAATATATATGAACCTAATACAGGAGCACCCAGATTCATAAAACAGGTTCTTAGAGGCCTACAAAGAGACTTTAGACTCCCACACAATAAAAGTGAGAGATTTTAACATCCCACTGTCAAAATTAGATCATTGAGAAGGAAGATTAACAAAGATATTCAGGACTTAAACTCAGCTCTGGATCAAGTGGACCTGATAGATACCTGTAGAACTCTCCACCCCAAAACAACAGAATATACATTCTTCTCAGCACCACATAGCACTTATTCTAAAATTGATCACATATTTGGAAATAAATCACTCACAGCACAATCAAATTAAAACTCAAGATTAAGAAACTCACTCAAAAGTACGTAACTACATGGAAATTGAAGAACCTACTCCCAGATGATTCCTGGGTAAATAATAAAATTAATAAAATCAAGTTATTTAAAACCAGTAAGAAAAATGAGACAACATACCAGAATCTCTGGGATGCAGCTAAAGCAGTGTTAAGAGGGAAATTTTTAACATTAAATGCCCATATCAAAAAGCTAGAAAGATCTCAAATCAACATCCTAACAAAACAAACAATAAGGAAATGATTCCCTATTTAATAAATGGTGCTGGGAGAACAGGCTAGCAGTTTGCAGAAAATTGAAACTGGACCCCTTCCTTACACCTTATGCAAAAATTAACTCAAGATAGATAAAAGACTTAAGTGTAAAATCCAAAAGTATAAAAACCCTAGAAGAAAATCTAGACAATACCTTTCAGGACATAGGCATTGGCAAAGATTTTATGACAAAATTGCCGAAGGCAATTGCAACAAAAGCAAAAATTGACAAATGGGATCTAACTAAACTAAAGGGCTTCTGCACAACAAAAGAAACTATTATTAGAGTGAAGAGGCAACCTACAGAGTGGGAGAAAGTTTTTGCAATCTATCCATCTGACAAAGGTCTAATATTCAGAATCTACAAGGAACTTAAACAAATTTACAAGAAAAAAAAAAACTCCATTGAAAAGTGGACAAAAGGCAGGAACAGACAATTCTCAAAAGAAGACATTCATGCAGCCAGCAAACACATGAAAAAAAGCTCAATAACACTTATCATTAGAGACATGCAAATCAAAACCACAATGAGATACCACCTCATGCCAGTCAGAATGCCAATTATTAAAAAGTCAACAAGCAACAGATGCTGGCAAGGTCATGGAGAAATAGGAAGGCTTTTACACAGTTGGTGGGAATGTATATTAGTTCAACCATTGTGGAAGTTGGTGTGGTAATTTCTCAAAGACCTAGAACCAGAAATACCATTTGACCCAGCAGTCCCATTACTGGGAACATACCCAAAGGATTATAAATCATTCTATTACAAAGATAAATGCATGTGTATGTTCATTGCAGCACTATTCACAATAGCAAAGACATGGAATCAACTCAAATGCCCATCAACGATAGACTGGATAAAGAAAATGTGGTACACATCCACCATGGAATACTATGCAGTCATAAAAAGGAATGAGATTGTGTCCTTTGCAGGGACTTGGATGGAGCTGGAAGCCATTATCCTCAGCAAACTAACACAGAAACAGAAAACCAAACACTGCATGTTCTCACTTATAACTAGGAGTTGAACAATGAGAACACAAGGACACAGGGAGGGGAAGAATACAAACTGGAGCCTGTTGGGGGGTGGGATGGGGGAAGGGAGAGCATTAGGAAAAATAGCTAATGCATGCAGGGCTTAATACCTAGGTGATAAGATGATAGGCGCGGAAACCACCATAGCACACGTTCACCTATGTAACTAACCTGTACATCCTGCACATGTGCCCTGGAACTTAAAGTAATCTTTTTTAAAAAAAAGAAAGTGTATACCTATTCTTATTTTATCAAAAGCTTTATCAAAAATAAAATGCCAAATATTATCATCGTCCTTTCTGCATTTGTGAATATATCATATGATTTTGCTCTATTTTATGTGTATTAGTAAGAGATTAATAGATTTCCTACTATCAAACCATTCCTACATTATTGGGATAAAACTCAGTTAATGTATTATTCTTTTAATGTGCTATTGTTGAATAATATTTTTATTTGTGATTTTTGCAACATTATTCATAAATGACATTCTCCTATAGTTTTTATGCTTTACTTTGTCAGTTTTGTGTTTGTGTTATGCTTATTAAGGATTTATTTATTAAGTATGTATTTTATCTTTACTTCTTTTAATAATTCAATAAAATATTTTTATAGTAAAAACGCTCTTTTAAAAAATAGTTTTATTACTAAGAGTTTATTTAAATTATTTTTATTAAAATGTTACTTAAAGACAAACATAAAACTATGTATAATGTCTTGTGGTTATAACTTTTATATTATAAACCAAAAATGTATGTAATGTAAATAAAAACAAAACAGTAAAACAAGGAAACAATGGTTATTAAACTAATATTCAAACCTACAAACACAAGCTAATGTGATGGGTGTTTTTGTTTTGTTGAAAATAAATAACTGATGTTAGGATTAAGAGGAAAAACAGGCTTTGCATCAGGTTCTATAACTTTTTTAAAAAAGTTTAATACAAGGAATGGTAATTCATATATATTTATTGTATAACACTTGATTAATTTAAAGTCTTTGTTTACTGGTTCAAGATAGTTAACCTTATTCTTAACCAAAAGGCTGCCAGGTAACAACAAATAGATCTGTAAAATTGTTTTCTTCACCTGATAAAAATTAACATTTCAGCATTATTGAAATTTCTACTCAATGCATATTATCTACTTATTATTAGAATAATAGAACAAAATATGTTATACCCTGGGTGTTTGCTACCATAGTGAGCATTTACTGCAGTATTGCTAATGAACTATTGCAAGCGGTTACAACAAAAATAGAATCCCACACCTCTGCTTGAAAGTCAGGTATGTCCCTGAGAGCTGTGGAACAAGGACTTTTGGGTTTGACAGGCCTGTTTTAGAGGCGCTACGGGACAGAAGTGAGCCAATTTGCCAGGTGCCAATTCAGTGAATGATCAAGTCATCAA
>NW_012109641.1:98332-99364 GCF_000951045.1 Mandrillus leucophaeus | reverse complement strand
AAAAAAAAAAAAAAAAAAAAAAAAAAAGATTTCTGTGCTGACAGAGTCTGTGTTAACAGATTCTGTTTTAACAGAACCATTTTAGTTAACAGGTTTTCATTATTTTTTAAACCTTAAGAGGTTTTCATTATTTCTTCCTAGGAATGCCTTAAGAATGTTTAAGTTTCTCTACGCAAGTCCCTGCTAAGAGAAAGAAAGATAAGTCAGTTCATAAGAATCTAAGGTTGCTGATTCCTAAAAGTGGGGGATTGAGGGGCAGAGAGAGGAGGAGACTGACGGGGAGAGGAGAGGCAAATGACTTCCAGGGAAGAAATCTGAAGCCAGAACCTTTTCTTCCCAAAGGTCTTATAACCTATCTGATTCAAATCATTCCAAACTTTATCAAAAATTCATAGAAATACATATTTTATAAATTTAGCCAATTCAGCAAATTGGTCATTCAGTGATTTCCTCACTCATGAAATGGATTCTCTGGTAAACTGTCTTTCAGCAAATTGGTTTTAGATGAGTTGACCTTTGGCCAAATTGATGTGAGCCTTACAGCTTAATTCATAAGAAATTTGACTTTGGGGCCAAGCTGTCTGTGTTACAATCCTAACTCCACTTTCTGGCTGTGCAGGATTTTGAACAGGGACTTAGCCTCCCAGTGGTTTTATCCATGAAAATGGGAGTAATACATACAATGTGTAATAATTACATCTGTGTAATTGGGGCATCCATCTCTTGTACAGTGTTGGTGGAAATGTCAATTAGTACAGCCACTATAGAGAACAGTATGGAGGTTCCTCAAAAAAATGAAAAGCAGAACTACCATATGATCCAGCAATCCCACTTCTGGGTACACATCCAGACTTAATGAAATCAGTATATTGAGAGATATCTGCACTTCCATGTTTACGACAGCGCTATTCACAACAGCCAGGATTTAGAATCAACCCTTCATTCTGACATTTAGGGGATCCCCAGCATAATGGCCAGCTCCCTGCCCCACCCCCTAAAGTGGAGCCTGCAGAACAACCTGGGTTTATTTAG
>NW_012109641.1:87692-98282 GCF_000951045.1 Mandrillus leucophaeus | reverse complement strand
ATTTAGAATCAACCCTTCATTCTGACATTTAGGGGATCCCCAGCATAATGCCCAGCTCCCTGCCCCACCCCCTAAAGTGGAGCCTGCAGAACAACCTGGGTTTATTTAGATATAAGAGGATGACCAAAGATCACCAGACAGGTGAGAAAAGCTGGCAGAGTCAGGAACAATTCCACTTGCAGAGCTGAGTGGAAGCAGTGTGGGGGTAATGAGCATGAGTTAAGTGCCCCTGGAATAGCAGGAGGGCACTGGATGATATTTCAAATTGAAAACTCCACAAATAGCCTTAAAAGCATTTACCTAGAAACAGAGAAATGGCCATAGAAAAACTAAAGGCAGAAATAACAACAGAAGTAGGTGCCTCTGGGGAGAGAAACTGGGACCAGCAGGGGACTGGGAATTTTCAGTACGTTTTTATAAGCCACATACATGTATGACTTTGAGATATATACATGTAATGTATTTAATATCTCTGATTATACATGTATACATTTAAAAAGAAGAAATCAAACTGTAAGGCAGCACTTGTCAAATTTGAATGTGTATATAATTCACTTGGCAATTTTCTAAAAAAGTGCATTCTGATTTCCTCAGTCTGGAGTGGGGCTGAGACTCTGCATTTATTACAAGATCCTGGATGACGCCAATGCCACTGGCCTAAGGACTACACTCTGAGTACCTAGGCTGTAAATGATGCTAAATACCAGGCTGAGACATCTAAAATACATTCCGTGGATAAGTGGAAATCGCTGATGTTGTTTGAACAGGGGTGGGGCAGGATCAGAGGATGCTTTAGGTGGCTTGATCAGTGCAACCTGACTTTTTGGGAGATAATTGAGCCATAGGGCCAGACAGGAGATGCTGTAACAATCCAGGCAAGAGATGAGGGACTTAATGAGGGCAGTGATGGAGGCAGAGGTGATGGAATAAAGAAAGAGACATTGCTGCAGCAAGATCACCCGTCAGAGGATTGGTTACGAGGGTAAAGGCAAGAAGGACATCCAACTATCAAGAGGGGAGGGTGCTGGGCCTTTAGAGACTCTAGGGAGAAAGGGGATGGTTAGTCTAAGGGGGCTGAGTGTGAGGGGCCTTCGAGACCATCAATAGTTGGTAACACAACATGAGAGTTCAGAAGAAGTGGAAATTAGTGGAGAAGTGACCCAAAGGCAGGAACTGTTCATCATAAACAAACAAACAGTGAAGAAAGCCCCCTGTTAGGAGCACACCCAGGGCCTGCGTCTGTCATGGGCTCCAGCTGTGGTGTCACACTGAGGCCATTTGGGCCACCTCTTTCCTCCCCCACCCCATGCTCTCTGTCTCCATTCTCCAATCCTAATATGACATTTCTAAGCCTGCAGCCTAAGGCTGACCAGAAGAGCCAGGACAGTTCTGGCCCCTGCAGAGAAGGGCTCCAGGACCTTGGAACAAACCTCATTCTCAAGGAGGTGGTGACCTTCCTCTATGGCTGGGGCTCAGAGCTGCACCTTACATACACCAACTACCACAAGGGATTGGGGTGAGGCTGAACAGCAGGAGAGATGGGAACATTCCATCAGGTGACCTTCATCTCAACTCAACAATAATGACTGAGCAGAGATAAAATGTTCCATATGGGCATGATCTCAGGAGATGCACAGAGGAACCCATGGATGGATCACAGTTTGTTATACTTTTCATATCTTTTTCTTGTAAGGTTTAAAAAATATTTGTAATATTATCTGCTAGTATATTGTAGTTATTTGATATAATATCAAAAGAGAAAGCCTCACTGTTTTGTATGAGACAATTGGAGACTTTCTCCACTTTGTGAGGCTGGGCAGCCTGAGACTAACTATTCTGATGGGGAGGGGATCTCAAAGGTCAGTGATGGAAGGTCCTGTGCTCAGATCACTGAACTGGGCCCCTGAGCCCATGGTAATGAGACGGGTTCCTGGCCTGAACTAAGTTCCATGGGATAAGAATGGGGAGAGCCTGACCCATGGACACATTGGGGCATGTCACCTGTGAGGGGTATAGAGGTATCATTATGATCAACTTCTCATTTTACAGATGAGGAGACTGAGGTTCCAAAGAGATGAACTGGTAAACCCAAGGTGCAGAAAGCCGGTAACTAACACAACCAGGCCTAGGACCAGGTCCCTGGCCTCCTAAACCAATGGTCTTTCCAAATTCAAGTCCCTTCTCAGTGAAGTGAGTCTCCCACACTAGGATGGCTTCAGACCTTGAGAAGCCACGCCAAGGGAGAGGGAGGCCAGGCCTGTCCCAGGCAGCATCTCACCTCCCTCACACCCCCCGCAGGCAGAGGGACCGAGGCCTGTGGCTGCATCTCCAGAGCCTCTGGGCACCAAGGCAGCCCTGGACCCACTGCAGCCACCTCCCTCTGCACGCTGTGAGTCACAAACAGGCCTGCACTGCCTCGCGCCCAGCACAGCCCTGCATAGGTGCTGGCCTGAGAAACTTCAGCTGTTTTCGCAGCCTGGGAGACAAGGCTCAGGCCTGTGCTGGGACCCAGCTCCCACCCAGGGCTCCTGCCCTGCCTCAATGTGTTGGTGACATTCACACCCAACCACAGCAGACAGGCTCCTTTCTTTATTACCAGATAGAAGCCTTCCTTTATCATGACAATTAACTCTCAGTTCCTGGTTCCTCATTTCCCAGCATCCGTCTTGTACAGCAGAGGAGGACAGACCACATTATCCAACACAACCTTCAACCCACCAGAGACTCAGGACTTAGGTGCTCCACCCACCTAGGGATGCATGTGGTCTTAGGAGATTCCACCTGCTGCCCCGGCAATGTGCCCACAGACCTTTACACCCTTCCCAATGTGGCACAGAGGGGAGGGGGAGCCCAGGAGAAGTTCATTGGGAAAACAACCCCCCATTTATGGGGGTCAGCCCCATCCTTTACCCACAGAAGGCCACCCCGTCAGCTTCCAGTCTGCCCACCTGTACCCAGTCTCTGAGTAAGACCCTTCCCTGCCATCCCCTGTCAAATGTCTGCTGCCCCTTCCACATGGAGCTCGTGTGCCCCTGGGGAGCTGGCCCTGACCTGCCCCAGGTGAATTAGGGGCTCTGGTCTCTCCCAGTACTCATAGCAAGTTGTCAATCATCTGTGATGTAACCAGGTGCCCTGGCTTTGCCCGCCCTGTGCTGATGCAGGACCATGAACAAGTGAGGTGGGGAGGCCCTCACTCTCAGTATATTAGTCAGCTCAGCTCAGGCTGTCACAGCAAAGACCGCACACCGGGAAGCTTAAACAACATATGCTTATTTTCTCACAGTTCTGGAGGCTAGAAGAACAAGGTTAAGGTGCCGGCAGATTGGGTTTCTTTGGAGGCCTCTGTCTTCCCCCCGTATCTTAACCTGGTCTTCATGTTTGCCTGCCTAAACTCCCAATCTCCTGTTCTTATAAGGACACCAGATGTATTGGATTAGAGCCCACCTATTTGACCTCAGTTTACCTTCATCAGGCCTTTAAAGGCCCCATCCCAAATACAGTCACATGCAAAGGTCCTGGCGCTTAGGACTTCAATCCCCGGCTGCATTCCGTGGGGAACAATTCAGTCTGTAACACTGGTGCAGGGCGGGCACCTGAGAGTGGGGGTCATGCTGCCCCACCCCAGTCCCCACCCTGCCTGTGAACAACTTAGGGGTGTCAGGAACAGGCAGGAACAAGACAAGCACCTAAGCCACAAGCAGCAGCCTGGACTGCTTGTCATGTAGCACATATTTACCGAGCACACCTGAGCCTGGTACCAGAGGAGACTTCCCTTCCTGTCCAGGCACCATCTGCTGCTGTTACTGAGGCCCTAGGTGGCTTCACAGAGAGCACAGCCTCACCCAGCTCCTCCCCTTCTGACAGTCACCTCAGCCCACAGGGGCCCAAGCTACGTGTTCTGTGGTAAAATGAAGGAGAGCTCCTCTCCCTTAAATGATATCAGGTGACCCTGAGCAGTCAGGTGTGCGCTGTTGTTCCATAACTGACAGCACAGCCCACCCTGGCACTCTGGTGCCCACCTCCTTAGGAGCCAGCAGGGCTCCAGCTCAGGGCTGGCCCCAAGACACATTCCAGCGTCAGCCATCTTGCTTGCCGGGGGAGGCACCTCAGGTGCAGGTTGAACTTCTCAAATGCAGTTTTTCACCCTCAGCAAAGAAAAATGAGAGAGAAAAGTAACAGTTTAAATCGCACAGCTTTCTACCCCAGTAGAATCGACTTTGTTCAAATACCTAAAGCCCTTGGAATGAATATGAGTTGAGATTTGTAAATCCATGGTTCCCTTGGTCCATCTCTCTGTTCCCACCCACCTTTCTGGGTGCCCGTGTTTTGCTGGTATCTGATTAAAGGCCAGCTCTCAAGGAGTGAAGAGCCCTGGTTTAAGCGTTTGCCAATTTCTGTGGTGCACATACCCCACTTCGGCTGATTTCAAGCTACCAACACCATGACTGTGAATATAGATTTGGGAGGAGATGCACAAAACCAGCTCACAAGTGGTTTCCAGCTGGCTCCAGCACACACTGTCTGTGGGTGGATCTAACGTTTAAATGTGAAGGACACATTTTTCACATAGCATGGCCCCTAAACACCAGCCAATCATTTCATCAAGAAGAAAATGCAGTCTCTTCCAAAGCAGGAGGAACTCTAAGAGATTCACAGGAGTAATTGTATTTATTTTTCTGTTTTTAAAATGTTATTTTTATTTAATTGACAAAATCATATATATTTATTGTATATGACATGTTTTTAAATACATGTACATTATAAGTGGCTACATTTAACCAATTAACATATACACTACCTCATATACTTATCTTTGTATGTATGTGATGAGAACACTTAAAATCTACTTTCTTATAAATTTCCAAGAATACAGTGTGTTACTATTAGCCATAGGCACCATGTTTTACAATAGATCTCTTGGACTTATTATTCTTCTCTAAATGAAATTTTGTATCCTTTGCCTAATATCTCCTTCCACTCCCCTGCCTCTGGTAATCACCATTCCACTTTCTACTTCTATGGCTTCAACTTTTTAGATTTTATATATGTGAAGTCATGAGGTATTTTTCTTTCCATGCTGGCTCATTTCACTTCACATAATGTCCTCCAAGTTCATCCATGTTGTCATAAATGATAGCATTTCCTTCTTTTTAATGGCTACATAGTATTCCACAGAGTATAGATACTACATTTGTTTAATCAGTTCATCAGTTGATGCACACTTAGGTTGATTCCATATCCTGGCTATTGTGAATAGTGCTGCAGTAAACATGGAAGTGCAGCTATCTCTTCGACATACTAATATCATTTCCTTTGGATATATATCCAGAACTGGGTTTGCTGGATCATATGGTAGCTCTGTGTTTAATTTTTTGAGGACCCTCCATGCTGTTTTCCATAATGGCTGTACTAATTTCCATCCCCACCAAGAGTGTGCTTGGGTTCTGTTCTTCCACATCCTCACCAACACTTGCTATCTTTCATCTTTTTGATAATAGCCATTCTAAGAGGTGTGGGGTGATAGCTCACTGGTGGTAATATGCATTTCCCTGATAATTAGTGAGCATTTGTTCTTTGTTTATTTGTTTGTTTATTTATTTATTTATTTTTTGAGACAGAGTCTCGCTCTGTTGCCCAGGCTGGAGTGCGGTGGCACAATCTCGGCTCACTGCAAGCTCCACCACCCAGGTTCATGCCATTCTCCTGCCTCAGTCTCCTGAGTAGCTGGGACTACAGGCGCCCACCACCACGCCCGGCTAATTTTTTGTATTTTTAGTAGAGACGGGTTTTCACCGTGTTAGCCAGGATGGTCTCGATCTCCTGACCTCGTGGTTGAGAGGTGGGAAAACAGGTGCAGGACTGCTACATCAGTGAGCGTAACGAATCTGATAAGCAGAGGTCCATGGGTGGTTACGCACCCTGGAAAGGAATAAGAATTAGGACCATAGAGGACACTCTAGGACTAATTCATTCATTAGAAAATGACTAGGTGTGCTGGCATCCCTATGTTCTTTTTTCAGATGGGAAACGTTCCCCCCAAGGCAAAAATGCCCCTAAGATGTATTCTGGAGAATTGGGACCAATTTGACCCTCAGACGCTAAGAAAGAAATGACTTATATTCTTCTGCAGTACCACCTGGCCATGATATCCTCTTCAAGGGGGAGAAACCTGGCCTCCTGAGGGAAGGATAAAGTATAACACCATCTTACAACTGGACCTCTTTTGTAGAAAAGAAGGCAAAAGGGGTGAAGTGCCATATGTACAAACTTTCTTTTCATTAAAAGACAACTCGCAATTATGTAAAAAGTGTGATTTACACCCTGCAGGAAGCCTTCAGAGTCTACCTCCCTACTCCAGCATCCCCCCGACTCCTTCCCCAACTAATAAGGACCCCCTTCAACCCAAATGATCCAAAAGGAGATAGATAAGGGGGTAAACAATGGACCAAAGAGTTCCAATATTCCCAATATGCCCGCTCCAACCAGTGGGAGGAGAATTTGGCCCAGCCAGGGTGCATGTACCTTTTTCTCTCTCAGACTTAAAGCAAATTAAAATAGACCTAGGTAAATTCTCAAATAACCCTGATGGTTATTTTGATGTTTTACAAGGGTTAGGACAATCCTTTGATCTGACATGAAGAGATATAATGTTACTGCTAGATCAGACATGAATCCCAAATGAGAGAAGGGTCGCCATAACTGAAGTCCGAGAGTTTGGCGATCTCTGGTATCTCAGTCAGGTCAATGATAGGATGACAACAGAGGAAAGAGAACAATTCCCCACAGGCCAGCAGGCAGTTCCCAGTGCAGACCCTCACTGGGACACAGAATCAGAACATGGAGATTGGTGCCGCAGACGTCTGCTAACTTGTGTACTAGAAGGACTAAGGGAAACTAGGAAGAAGCCTATAAAATATTCAATGATGTCCACTGTAACACAGGGAAAGGAAGAAAATCCTACTGCCTTTCTGGAGAGACTGAGGGAGGCATTGAGAAAGCATACCTCTCTGTCACCTGACTCTATTGAATGCCAACTAATCTTTAAGGATAAGTTTATCATTCACTCAGCTGCAGACATTAGAAAAAAACTTCAAAAGTCCACCTTAGGCCCAGAGCAAAACTTAGAAACCCTATTGAATATTTGAAAGTAATTCCCTCACTCCAGGAACTACTGCTCAGCTGGCAGAACTAATAGCCCTCATTCGGGCACTAGAATTAGGAGAAGGAAAAAGGGTAAATATATATACAGACTCTAAGTATGCTTGCCTAGTCCTCATGTCCACGCAGCAATATGGAGAGGAAGGAATTCCTAACTTCCGAGGGAACACCTATCAAACATCAGGAAGTCATTAGGAGATTATTATTAGCGGTACAGAAACCTAAACAGGTGGCAGTCTTATACTACCGGGGTCATCAGAAAGGAAAGGAAAGAGAAATAGAAAGGAACTGCCAAGAGGATATTGAAGCCAAAAGAGCCTCAAGGCAGAGCCTTCCATTAGAAATGCTTATAGAAGGACCCCTAGTATGGGATAATCCCCTCCAGGAAACCAAGCCCCAGTACTCAGAAGAAGAAACAGCATGGGGAACCTCATGAGGACATAGTTTCCTCTCCTCAGGATGGCTAACCACCAAAGAAAGAAAAATACTTTTGCCTGCAGCTAACCAATGGAAATTATTTAAAACCCTTCACCAAACCTTTCACTTAGGCATTGATAGCACCCATCAGATGGCCAAATTCTTACTTACTGGACCAGGCCTTTTCAAAGCTATCAAGGAGATAGTCAGGGCCTGTAAAGTGTGCCAAAGAAATAATCCCCTGCACTGCAGGCCATAAATTTCAATCCCTGTATCTTTAACTTCCTTGTTAAGTTTGTCTCTTCCAGAATCGAAGCTATAAAACTACAAATCATTCTTCAAATGGGAGCCCAGATGCAGTCCATGACTAAGATCTACCGCAGACCCCTGGACTGGCCTGCTAGCCCATGCTTTATGTTAATGACATCGAAGGCACCCCTACTGAGGAAATCTCAACTGCACGACCCCTACTATGTCCCAATTCAGCAGGAAGCAGTTAGAGCGGTCGTCGGCCAACATCCCTAACAGTACTTGGGTTTTCCTGTTGAGAGGGGGACTGAGAGACAGGACCAGCTGCATTTCCTAGGTCGACTAAGAATCCCTAAGCCTAGCTGGGAAGGTGACCACTTCCGCCTTTAAACACAGGGCTTGCAACTTAGCTCACACACGACCAATCAGATAGTAAGGGGAGCTCACTAAAATGCTAATTAGGCAAAAACAGGAGGCAAAGAAATAGTCAATCATCTGTTGCCTGAGAGCACAGTGGGAGGGACAAGGATTGGGATATAAACCTAGGCAGTCGAGCCAGCTATGGCTACCCTCTTTGGGTCCCCACCCTTTGTATGGGAGCTCTGTTTTCACTCTATTTCACTGTATTAAATTCTGCAACTGCAAAAAAATAAATAATTTTAAAAGTGTACATTTCAATAGTTTTTAATATATTCACAAATTTGTGCAGCCACCAAAAGAGTCCATTTTAGGACATTTTCATTACTTCAAAAAAAAATTGTATCAGTCATCCACCCTTTTTATCCTGTTCCCCATCTTTCCTCAGCCCTAAGTAACCACTAATCTAATTTCTATCTCTATAGCGTTCCCTATTCTGGACTTTCGTAGGAGTGAAATCAAATAGATGTGGTCTTTTTGGCTTCTTTAATTCAGCACAACATTTCAAGGTTCATCAGTGTCATGTTATATATCAGTACTAATATCCCATTGAATTAATGTACAATTTTTTATCTATTCACTTATCCATTGTTTGTTTCCGCCATTTGGCTATTATGAATAATGCTGCTATAAGCATTAATGTGCAAGTTTCTGTGTGAACATGTGTTTTCATTTCTCTTGGGTATATGTCTAGAAGTGGAATTGCTGGATTTTATGGTAAAATTCTATCTTCAATCATTTGAGAAACTGACAGACTACCTTCTAACACACCTATACTTCACCATCAGTGTGTGAAGGTTTCAACTTTTCCACATCTTTGCCAACACTTCTTGTTATGAACTTTTTGATTCTAGCTATCCTGGTGGATGTGAAGTGCTATCTCATGGTTTTGGTTTGCATTTTACTGATGACTAATGATGTTGAGCATCTTTTCATGTGTGTATTGGCCATTTGTATATCTTCTTTGGAGAAATGTCTATTAGATCATTTGTCTATTTGTAAATTAGGTTATTTGTCTGTTTATTCTTCAGTTGTGAGAGTTATTCATATATCCTGGATGAAAATACCTTATCACATATACAAATGTAAATAATTTCTCCCACCTGTGGATTATCTTTCTATTTCCTTTTTTAAAAGGCAGGGCACAGTGGCCCACATCCATAATCCCATCACTCTAGGGGGCTGAGGCAGGTGGATTGCCTGAGGTCGGGAGGTCAAGACCAGTCTGACCAACATGGAGAAACCCTGTCTCTACTAAAAATACAAAATCACCTAGGCATGGTGGTGCATGCCTGTAATCCCAGCTACTTGGGAGGCTGAAGCAGGAGAATCACTTGAACCTGGGAGGCCAAGGTTGCGGTCAGCTGAGATCACGCCATTGCACTCCAGCCTGGGCAACAAGAACAAAACTCCATCTCAAAAAGTAAAACTATTTCAGTATTTTATTTTATTTTTGTATTTTCTTTCTTTAAAAAAATAATTTGAACCTAGGGGCCTTGAAGGCTCAAGGACAATATAGACCCTGGTGGGGACTGACCCCCGCTGACAGAAAAGGATTGCTCAGAGTCTTCTTAGAGAGATCTTCTGTTTTTCACAATTCCAAGATGGGGCAAGAGGTGGTAGTTTCAATCCACATTCCAGATGGGCTCATCTGATGATGAGAATACAGTCCTTCATGGAGCATATGTATGCAGAGAGAACCACACATTAAAAGCAACAGGCACATATAACCTTTAGTTACAAATGATAATGCTTCAGAAGCAAAACACTGCAGATCAGATGTAGTGTAAAGGAGCTGGGAACTGGGAGGAAATGGATGTGACATTCCAGGCAGAGGGAGTGGTGTGTGAGAAGCTCTGAGATGGGAGGAAGCAAGTGTAATTCAGGGGGTAATGGCTTCTATTGAGGTCCAGTTTACATCCAGTAGAATTCATCAGTTCAAAGTATATTAACAAAGTTTCCTTGTGTTTCTTAGAGAAAAATTTTAACTTTTCTACAACTGCGTATGAGATTCATGTACTATTTTTCTTCTTACGTGGGAATAGGGGACATTCTGGTCTGGTCTGTCATTTTTGACAATATCATGAGTCAAACCATGCCTCCCCTTTCTGTTTGCATCTTCTCCTTGGAACTTAAGTTGAGAGAGACACATGTTGATGTTCTCTGCTTAGCTACTGTGTAGACACAGGTGGATTTAGTGGCTGGACTGTGGGTAGCTACATTCTGAAAGCTTAGTTTCTGTGGTCTTTCGTTGAATCTGTTGGAAACATTTGCACTTCAGGTCAGTGTCCTGGGCTTATGCACTATTTTCCAGTGACAGTAGTGCCCCATTGATGTTCATGTCTGTGA
>NW_012109641.1:81343-86917 GCF_000951045.1 Mandrillus leucophaeus | reverse complement strand
CCATTCTTCACTCTTGAGATGCTTACTCAATGCAGATCAGCTCCCATCGCAGATGTCAGAGAGACTTGTAATTACAATGGAGTATTTGGGAATTCTTCTAACAGATGTCCAGCCACATCCTCACATTTCTCGTTGTGTGCAGCACCACTGCAGGAAAGACCTGGAGCTTGGGTGAATTAATGGGACTTTTCTCCTTATATGTTGATTTGCAGAGGCTGGGGAGGGATGGAACCCACACATGGACTCCCAGCTTCCCAGTTGTGCTCCCAGGATATGATGCGTTCTACTTAAGACTCCTTTCAGAGTTCACACCCGAAGGCCCAGACCTGCGATAGCTGAGCTGAGCCGAGCAGGGTAGGGAGGGTAACCCACGTATTTGGCCTCATAGTTGAGTCCCAGTGTCAGCAGCTCATGGTTCTGGGGTTTGTTGCCTCTGATGACAAAGCTGGTGGAGGCAGGTGTTGAGGCCTTAAGACCACAGGGACCTGCAGGGCAGGGGTGAAGCAGCTGCACCACTTGACCCAACTTGCACCTGGTGAAGGTGTCAGGAAGGATGGAGCAGACCTGGTAGTTTCTGCTCTCCAAGGTCAGCCTAGCTCTCGTTCACTGAAGAACACAAAGAAAATATTAGTAGCTACCATAATAGTTTGTATTTACATATAACTCTTTTAGGGAAATATTTCAAAGACAATTAGCATTATAAAGAATCAATACAGCAAGGGATTGTGTAAAATGGGGTATAATTGAATTGAATTGTTGGAGTTGTATTCTTCCATTTATTGGCACCTGAAAAGGATGGGTTGATGATTTTAAAAATAGGTAGTTTTTAAGCAAAAGTTTAAAAATGACTCAAATGATGGTCCATCATATGTGTAGTAAATAGACTCAAGTCCATGACCAGTAGACCAAAAAAACGTGAATGCACATTAGTGATGTTAAAAACTCCAAATCACCAATTTAGTTCCAGTAGAACAACATTACCTAGCACAGTAAATTAACTTGAATTTTATTGCTTTGTTTCTATTTCTACATTTTTAATTTTGTTTTGAGCTAAGCATACAGTGTGTAGATTTTGTGTTTGTATGCCTTTGAGTAATGTGATAATAAAGCAATTTAAGTCAAAATTGGGGTTCAAGGGGCATGTTTCACTTTTAGCACGGGACTCATTCTCAGCCCTCACACTAGTGTCTGCCACGCATAGTGTCAGTGACACCTAGTGGTTCAAGCCAGAACTGCAACTTCATTGAATGGTGGACGATTTCAATGACAAAACAGGTTCTCCTTTAGATAAGCCTCTGGATCCCTCTGACGCGGTGTTGAAATGAGGGCCTACCAGTCCCTGGTGTCCCATATTGGCCTGTTCCACACTGTGACTCTTCAGCTATTTGAAGCAACTTTAAGGAGGAGGGAATAACACTTCATGCACTAGGAACAGAATGTAGATACAAATGATGACTTTTAGAGTGAGAAAGTTTTCAGGAAGACATTTCTAACAATTAGAGTGGTTCAACAATGTACACCACTAGAGAGCCACTAAGTCATGATTTTAGGATCACTTGGCAGTCTGCTAGGCTCACTCACTAGCTAAGCCATCTACAATACACCAACCTCACAGAACACACAATGCAATTTTTTTTGTATTCGTAAATTTGTGAATTGCTACGTGCTAGAGAACTTCAGGCAATTTATGAATGGTCAAATCCACTGATTACGGAATTCGAAAGGTCATCATGGTCTTTACAATGCTCTGTCCTAAGCAGCCTGGGCCTGACCCATTTCCATTACCATGCCTGCTCTCCCACCCAAGCTCAAGGCCATCCTGAAAAAGTTGCCTGCAGCATCATGCAGCCACCAACACCTCTGGACTCTCATAATTGTCTTCTTGAATCCTGGGACTGGGGACAGGGAGAAGAAGAGGGGAGAAGCAAAAATAAACCGAGCTTGCAGCACCTTCGGCAAGAATCATGAGGTCTGCTGCTCTCTGACTGCTTCCCCACAGTTGTTTGGTGCCTATTGCCTCAGAATCACATAGATCCTCTTATGGATTATAGTTCCTATCAACTGCTCTATAAATAACAACTTAAAATGTTACATTTTCCCTTTGAGATATTCCCTCAGGTCTTGCATACTGATGAAACTACTGACTCAGTGGGTCTGAATGATCCCAGGAGCAGCTGACTCACCAAAATGTGCAGTTTCCAATTGTTGATTATTTCTTCCCCCTTACCCCGAACAACCAACAACCCCAGCTTTCTGGCCTCTCACCCTCCACGATATCCTTAAAAAACCCTGCCCAGAACTTCTCAGGGGGATGGATTTGAGGACCTTCGTCTATCTCCTCACTCGGTGCCCTGTGATCATTAAACTCTTTCTCTGCTGCAAACCCTGCTGACCTAGTGTAATTGGTTTGTTACTGCACAGCAGTCATAGGAACCTATTGGCCCTATAACAGTAGGTACCATTAATATATTCATATTCCCATTTTAGAAAGATGTGAAACTACTTTTCATAAGTTCTCCAGGCACACCCAGCTAGAAAGTGACAGAACTGGGCATCTGTCTGCAGAGCCTGCACGCTCTACTTCTGTTCTTAGAGTGTGTCTACAGATGGTGGTCACAGTTAAGACCCACAAACCTGTCATCATTCCTAGGCCACACGAAGCCCTTCCAATCTTTGCAGGATTTTAGACCCACCTGTGTCTCCAGACAGACCATCCCTGCTTCCAAGTGGAATGCCTGGAATTTCATTTATTTCTGCTCTGCAATGTTGCCAGAGGTTCCCCAAATGGGGCCAAAGGTCAGCGTGCTCTCAGGAAAAAGGATGCAGTGTCACTGCATTTCAAGGAATCTCTTGGAAAAAGGACCAAGTGTCCTTTGATTCCAAGGAAACTCTTGTCAAGGCAGCTCACACAAGGGCAGGAAATCAAACATGAAGAGGATGGTCAGGTCCCGCAGCACAACATTTCCAGAGAACAGAACCTGCCACAAACTGCTTAGGTCCAGGGCCTGCAGCATGGAGACCACAGGGCCAGGCACCTGATTCTAAGGAAAGGCCTCGAATAATGGCTGAAATAAAAATGAAGAAACCATTTGAATCTGATCTTTCCCAATTCTGGAAAGCCTGGAATCCAGAGGCCTCATGATCCCCTTAATTTATTAGGCTGCCTCCTTCATTTAATGAGAACTGTCATGTTAATCCCATTCTCAGGTCTGTAGACCCATCAGAGTTTTTGTTTTTAAATGTCTCTTTTGAACACAGGTTCTTTTTATCTCAGGATCCCTATAAATCTCCTCTTTGTAAATAGGATGTTGGTCACAATCATACTTGGGATGAATATCTCACAACCTCTTAACTGTATTTTACCCATGACATTACTAATTTTATCACATTTGTTTGAAACAACTTTATGTTGCCATCACCCTTCTTCCTGGCCTCTGGATTTTTCCTGATGGCATCATCGTTGAAAGGCTTCACCCTTCTGAGGGTGTTTGTGGGTGTTGCACCTGTGTTCTCATTGAGTTTGCTCTGTAAATCTGTGGCTCAAACTCCTGCACCTCCAACTGCACATACTATGACACATTAAGTACAAAGCCACCTTTGGCTCCTTCATCGTCACAAAGGTGCAATATTTTCCCTGTTTGCAATTTGGAGCACATCTGTTCTTTTCCCTAAGGCAGTGACTCTCAAACTCTAGGCTGTATCAGAATCACCTGAAAGGCCTGTTGAACCACAGATTGCTGGGCCCCACCCACAGAAGAGAAGATAACAGACAGGAAGGAAGATGGGATAGGAGGAGAGAAGAGAAGAGAAAAGAAACAACTAGAGTTATTGCATTTCACAGGGTCAGTGGTGAAATATGCATTTATTGTCTGTCAGTGGCAAAAGCTTTCAGGACTTCTGTCACCTCTCTGCTAAGAGTTCCTCCAGCCTCTGCTTGGTTAATTCCAGGGAAGGAGAAACTCACTGCTTCCCAGGATAGCACCTTAAGCCTTGGGGAGCTGAGACAAGTCACATGCATGTGGGGGCAAGAGTGACAACTAGGAAGTCAGAGTCATCTCTGACCACAACTTCTTCTCTTATGTCCCTTGGTTGTGAATCTCTTTTTCTACCATGGTCTTTGGTAGCCACTGGTGTGTTTGCTGTCCCTTTAGTTATGTCTTGTAAGAGTGTCACGAGAATGGAATCACACAGTTCGCAGTCTTATGAGAAAAGCTTCTTTTGCTTGGCATAATGTATTTGAGAGTCATCCATGTGAGACAGGCAGGTGGCAGGGGCTCCCCAGAAATACTCCAACCAGCCTGCACACTGGGTGGAGCCACAGAATTTTGCACCCTTTGCAGTGGGAAGGAGTTGGGCCCCTCTTCTTCCTGTGTGGAACCTGGGATTTGAAGGGTGGGAGGGAGATGCTCCAGCAGGGACTCTGACCTTCCAAGAGTTCTTCCTTGCCCATTTTCTTCTTTTCACCCAATACAACCCTGTCTTGCTTACCATTTAAATTGTCTGAAAGCCTGAATTTTCATGGCCGTGGGACAAAGAACCTTGTTTTTAGCTGAACTAAGGAAAAGTTATGCAACATTTTTGGTGCCCAATATTGGGCTAGAAAAGCAGTGAGTGAAATGGGAACTCAAAACCTCTCACTGTTGCTTCTAAGCCTTTTCATCCTCAGACTCCTGAGGGTAGACAAAACCATACCCCTAACCACCTTAACTCCTGGGATTTTAATGGCTTTTTCCTTCTTCTTTCAGGACCCACTGGTGAGCAGCAGTTACCCGCTGCTCTCCCCTCCCTGCCAGGGCTGGGATGCATGGCCCAAGGGTCTCACACAGCCAGCTGGCTGGCATTTTCCATCACAAGCCACTGGAGCCTTCTCCTTCCCTGGTCAAGGGGTTCAGCTACATTGGACAGTAATTAAGCTTTTCTCTTGGTGGAGGAACCACTTGCCTAAGAATAAGAGATTCTTCCTCAGGCATTTTTAAACTATTCTCTTTTTTTACCCTCTTGTCTACCCTGTCAACAGTTAAGTTTTAAGCACATTTACCACATTTTTTGTTTTTGTTTTTTGTTTTTATAGAAGAAGTTTTACTAGGCCAAGCCCCACAACTATCACTGTACTCTCCATAAAGTTTTTCATTGTGAAAAATAATCTTGTGGGGACTATGTTTTCTTCTGCCTGTTCGTGTGTGTATTGTGTGTAATGTCTGTAAAAAGAGCTCTAATTAATTTGGCCTAAAGAAAGACAAGTGCTTGAATCAAGCATTTTTTTAAGGGAAGTCAAAAGATACACTCAAATCTTAGCAAGGATAACTATAGCCACCAGTTGTCTGGGTGTGTCACAAGACATCTTTTTCTCTCCCTTGTTGGAGAAGGACTCAGTTCCACAGTTTCACCTTAATATTCGGCTTATGAGAAGGGGTCCATGCACCCCCCCGAGACACATTTTTGTCCCATACTCAACTCCAAGCTTTGGGTCAATGCTCTAAGAAAGAGAACTGGATCTAAGGGATCCAGAGGCAGGCAACTACAAAGGCTAAAAGACAGAGCACAGGTGAGCATGGCTGATTCCTGCCAATTAAG
>NW_012109641.1:72253-80207 GCF_000951045.1 Mandrillus leucophaeus | reverse complement strand
GGAAGCGCTCCAGCAGGGACTCTTTCCTTCCAAGAGCTCCTGTTTGTTCCTTTTCTTCCTTTTAAGTCAATAAAAACCTGTCTTACTCACCATTTAAATTGTCTGTGAGCCTGAATTTTCGTGGCCATGGGACAAAGAACCCCATTTTTAGCTGAATTAAGGAAAAGTCCTGTAACCTAAGTCGTATGTTTCTGGAGTTTGTTCCCTTTTTTAATTGCTGAGAAGGATTCCATTGCATGGAATTTGTCCAATTTGTTTATCCATTTCCCTATTAAGGGATATTTGGGTTGTTTCCAGTTTTGGGTGACTATAAACAAAACTGCTAAAACTGTGCATATATAGGTTCTTCTGTAGATTTCAGATTTCATTTCATTTGGGTAAAACCTAGGGGGGATTTTCTGGCTTGTACAGGAATTGTATGCTTAACTTTATAGGAAATTGCCAAACTAAGAAGCAGTTTCTAAAATGTTTATGAATATTTTAGTCTTCAGAACTGTGCGGGGTGGGTACTGCTCTTATCCCACTCCCAGGTGAGGATGCTCAGCTCTCCTGGGCTAAGCAGCTTGCTGCAGTCAAAGTTGGCACATGGCGGCTCTAGGGAAGGTGGGTCAGGCACTCTCGCTTGATGCAAGTACTGCTCTCTGCTTCAGTTTCTGTTTTCTCACAACTGACTTCCTTTGCTTTCTCAGTCTCTGCCCTCCTAATGCAGGTTGGCCCAGTCCAGCCTTCTGTGAACTGCCTCCATCGGGACATTTTCCCTGTGATGGTGCCATCTGGGGCTGCCCATGCCCTGAGAACTGCAGCTATGTGCAGAATGCCAGCTCTGCTGTTGGCAAGCCACTGGCCTCCAGCTGCTGCCTCCCTTTGCCCCGTTCCCTGTCAGGTCCCCAAAGAGACAGAGCAGTCAGCTCTCCTGTGGGAACCTGGCACAGCCAGGGGACCTAGAGACACCTATGGGGGACTTAGAGACACCTATTGGCCATTAGTTAGAATTGTGACAGCACTTGAGTTCAATGTGCCACAAGAAGGCTCTGTTGCAGCTCCATGTTAAAAACGTGAGCACATATCCTTTACCCACGTTTAAAACTTCAAACAACTGGTTCAGACATGTGATAAAAAGTAAAGTTTCTCCTCCCTGTAGCTCACGTTTACACCTGCAATAAACATTTTCTGTTTTTAGTTATCTGGTCAGCACACAAATATAAGCAACTTGATAATACACGTAAATTCTTTATCCACTTTAGATAGTGTATTAGTCTGTGCTCCCTTGCTATCATGACATACCTGAGACTGAGTAATTTATAAAGAAAAGAAGTTTAATTGGCTCACAGTTCCGCAGGCTGCACCAGAAGCATGATGCAGGCATCTGCTCATCTTCAGGGGAGGCCTCTGGAAACTTGCCATCATGACGGAAGGTAAAGGGGGAATACATCACATGGCCATAGTGGGAGCAAGAGAAAGAGAGAGCGTGCAGGGGGAGGGGCCCCACACTTGTAAACAACCAGATCTCCCAGTAACTCACTATTGTGAGGACATTACCAAGGGAGATGGTGCTAAACCATTCATGGGAAATCTGCCCCAGAGATCAAATCACCTCCCACTGGCCCTACCTCGGACACTGGGGATTCGATTTCAATATGAGATTTGGGCAGGAACACACATCCAAAGCATGTTAGATGGTATCTATTAACTATATTGTAGGAAAAATCAATAATTTAGGGCATTATATGACTTTTTGTTCTTCCTGTCCCCTTTACTTCATCATTTTGATCTGTAATATTACTAGGTTTTTTAGTGGTTACATTTATGTTTTAAAAGAATGTATATAAATCTCAATTTCTTGACATATTAATATTAGAAAGAGTCTCTATTGATTCTCCGCTACAGGAAAAAAGGAAATTAGTGCACGTACACCTTCCTCTGCTCTCCACCTCCAGGTTTCTGTGAGCCATAATATCACTCTTCTGTTGCACATGTTTATAGAATTTGAATACTGAAGTAGCCATAATTAAGTGTTCTGTGCTTGAAATTGATTCTAAAAATTGAAAACCCTTAAACAGTATTTAAGGCATTATGATTATGTAAACACGATTCACTGCAGAACCAAGTACTGTGATTAGGCCCACAGAAAAGGAAATAAAATAATATGTAATTAAAACTTGGGCACTCAAAGGAGAATGTTCTGTGAATGAAGGTCTCTTTTCTCCACTCCATTAATTATCCACAGTTACCCACACTTCCGTTGCCTCAAATTTGAACCACGACTTTCTTAGACTGTCTTGTTTTCCCTGAATTTCTAATTGTCATTCTATTTGCTGTAATTGTTATTTAAGAATAACATATCTCATCTGATTGTTTAGAATTGACTAAGACCTGCTTAATCTTTATTTTGTGTTCTTATTTCTACAGTTTCTGGAGTGGAAGTGACTTGCTCTGGTGGAAGTGGCACAATCTTCACCGGGTCCTCTGATTTTTAGATGCATTGTTTTCTGGGGCTGCTGTGTAGCTGTCAGCTTGGATTTTTGGGGGGCACATCTGAGTCCTACATTCTCATGGATCTTGTGACATTTTCTTTTTTGGATTTTATTTTTATTGCTAAAGTTTAGATTTGCTGGAACACATACTACGTCAGTATAACATGGTGGTTAAGAGTGGGCCTCCTGAGTTTGAAACCTTGTTTCATATTAATCCTGTGGTCTTGGATAGCTGGATCTCAGCAATGTGGTATCTTCATCTGTAAAATGGGAAAAATATAGCTCTCTTATAAGTTATTTTGAGATGGAGTGAGACAATACATGTAGTACTGTTAGGACAATGACCAGTAAATGATAAAACCTAATATTTTTGTGGATTTTGCAAGTGGGGGGAGTAAAGGGATGTGTTCATTTGGCCATCTTGAATTGGCAGACAAGACACATTTCTGAAGCAGTCAAGAAGGCCCACCTCATCACTGTGCACACACTTGATGCCCTCAGGCCATCCTCGATGCCAGTGACTGACACGTACATCTCCAGAGCTCCCTCCTGAATCCAGCCTTCCATTGCTGACTGTCTCCTTGACATCTCCACCTGCATGTCCAATGCACATCTCAAGTGCAACTTGCTCAAAACTAGACTCCTGATCTTCTCCCCTAACTTGTTCCATTTACAGCATTCTCCACCTCAGGATGGAGTTGCCATCCTTCTAGACTCTCAGGCCAAATATTTTGGAATCATGTTGATTCGTCTCTTTCTCTTGAATCTTAATTTAACCCGCCAGAAAATTCTGGATACTTTAGCTTCAAGATATGCCCAGTGTTCCATCACTTCTGACCCCACCACCTTTACCCTCATCTCAACTGTCATAATCTCTCACCTGGATCATGTAGTGGTCTCCTAAGTGGCCCCCCTGCCTCCACGTGGCTCTCTGCTATCTAACCCCAGACTTGTTGGGTGTGATCCTATTTTATGCCCTCTTCTTGGGGCACTCCTCCCTCTGACACCTGTGGGCTGTCCAAATGGCCATGGAAACTTCCAAGCCTTCGTTCAGATCACCTTCTCCGTGAGGACTTCCCCAGCCACTCTTTATTGTTGCAGCCTCCCCGGGCATCCTAATCCCCCTATTTGACTCTATTTCTTGTTTTTCATAGTACATGCTACCTTCTAAATTCTGATGTAAGTTACATATTTATCATGTTTAGTGTTCACTGTCTGTTTCCCCTGCTAGAATGTCAGCTCCTTGAGGGCAGAATTTTTTAAATCTGCCTTGTTTACCAATGTATTCCAAGTACTTAGTACAGCAAGCACCTGGCTCAGTTGCAGGTATAGAATATGAATACATATGAATAAGATTTTTCAGTTGTAGGCAGAATTGAGGATGTGCATAGTGACAAGGTGGGTCTTCTTGATGACTTCTCAGCAATTCTCAGTTGTGGGCACTGAATATGAATCCATACTAAATAAGAACACATACTTAGTGAAGGAGTTTGCAAATGGCAGTGAGGAGAGTGGAGGAGCTCTCACACTGCCTTACCCATGGTTTAGCTATTGAACATGACACCTGAAGGAGGCAGTTTGGCTAATAAGTACAGGGAGCAGACTCTCCTTAAGGGTAAGAGTGACAGGGATGTCACTTTCAGAGTGCAAGAAGGGTGACAGGAAAAATGAGAATGCACAGGGCCTCATGGTCTCAAGGGCACCTTCCAGCTCTAACCTTTGGTGATTTCAGGCCAGGCGAGGTGTTGAGCTCCCTGGCCCCAGAGGCATTCCAGCATAGGCTGGCTGATGTCTCAGCAGGGATGCTGTGGATAGACCCAAGCATGAGAAAAGTACAAGAAGTGGATGCCCTTCAAGGTCTTCTCTAATAATAAGACTTGAAAATTAGACAACTCACCCCTCACCTATAACCCAATATAGTTATGCAAATAACTATATTGCCATAACTTAAGAATACTCACAGATAGTTTCCAAATTCTGGAGAAAATCAGGTAGAGAGAAACAATTATCCTTCAAATTTTGTTCAAGGGAGTATACTAAATTGTTAAAAGCTGTCAATAGCTCAAAAGAAAAGTTTATTTGACTCTGAAAAGCAAAACAAAGGATTAGTAGTATTTTGAGCAAAACATCAAAAAGATGACTCCTGTCTCCTATTAGCTCAGTTCATGCAGTTAATTCCTGCCCTGCTTGATATTAATGAACATTTTTAGCTCTTCAAGAGTCCTAAACATTTTTCCTCTGTTCTGATGTCACAATCTCCAAAGTTATTAGAAACCTGTATTCAAGAGCACCTGTTAGAGCTTTATAGCTGATTATAAAACCACCTTCTAAAGAGGACCAAAACAAGACAACATTTATTTATGGATGACAAAAAGCTTTAGGAAGTAGCCATAGTTAAAGACATAATTGACAAGGAAATCTGTTACCTCTGTAACACATAATAATTTAACATAACAATTGTAATTATTACTGATAACAAACACTAAAATACCCGAGAATTACATGAATTTCCCATAACTTCAGAACACATACCAATAACATTTATACAAATATAGCCCAAAGAAAGCCAAACACCATTTCATATTTGACAATGTTTCCTGTGTGATTTTTGTATACCAAATAAGCCAAATTTCACCTTTACATTAGTGTGCTATTGATGTTAAACCCAATTCTTAATAAAACCTTATAGACATATTTACCCAATTTTAATGTTTGACCATAAGGCAAGATTTTTATAGACTTTGTATAACCCTTTACAATTTTTGTTAAAGAGCAGGTTGGTACTGTAAGAGAAATCCACTGTGCTTTTAGTTTAATGCTTAATTTACAGAAAAACTGGATGATACCCCTTTAACTTTAGCCAATACGTTTACCCACAGAAGTTCCTTTACAAACAACCTTCCACAACTTGCCTAAACCTTAATTTTTATTTTATCTAACTTAAAAAAAAACTCCTTAACCTTTTAATCTAGGCAAAAATCCACATTCTCATGCCTCTTTATAATCTTTTTACCATACGTATATTTTATCTCAGCAGGAAGGAACCCAATACTTCCCATTTTCAAGTTTACATGATATTAAAGGGAATAAGACAGATACACAAATAAGTGGAGACAAATTTTGGACAACACAAGGGGGAGTGCACTGAGGCAAAACAGACTCAAAACCAACTCAAAATCTGGTCTCAACCAAAATGCAGAGCTGGTGAATAAGCGAGCCCTATTGCTTCGCTTGGTGGTACCAAATGGCTTAACAAGCCCAGACAGGAAAACAATAGGCTCCTGGCATATGATCTGATTAACTCACCCTTTGAACACCTCTGCTCCTGATCTCCACTTTTCTCCAGTGGTGAAAGCGACATGCAGATTTGCACACGGAACAGTCCTGTGGAGGGTCCCCAGGGGAAACCTCACCCGACAACTGCTGGAATCCTCCCGGAGACTGTCTTGTCACAGGCCACGAGCCACTGAAGGCAGCGCCTTCCTTATCTCCTAGCTGGCTTGCCAAATTTTGTTCCTGGACCAAACTGAAGGCCAGGCTGCTACTTCTTGTGGCCCAATAGTGAGATGCAGATGAACTCCAGAAGACCTTCTTCTGGAGCCTTAGTAAGCTTACTTAATCTAAATGGGTCCAGATGCTGGGGTGATTACCCTTGTCTGGTCTCCTGCTAAATCACAGAGGTTTGGGGAGTTCCTTCAGACCCCCAATAAAACTTGCTTAATCTTAAATGGGTCCTATGAAGAATTCCTTTTTATTTTCTCAAGCTTTAAGGCCCAAGAAAGGCCCAGGCGAAACTCTTGATGGGTTTTTGTGATATTCCAACTTTTGTGTAAGGGTACTGGCTTTTCTAGTTTCTAATATTTGGCTTAACCACTCAGTCAGTGCTGAAACAGTTGTGATAGAGGCCTGCGTTAGTGAGACCTGGCCTGCCACAAGATATCAGAGAGAAAAGTGGACATTGAGGAGTGACAAAAGAAAAAACAGAGAGGAAGTGGGCATAATCTTGGACTAGCTTTCTTTTAACCACAAATGTGAGGGAAGCTGAGCCTCTCTTCTCTTTGATGAGACCTAAAAGTAACAGCTCAGAGTTCTGAACCAACTGAAGCAACCCAAAAAATTTTGTGGGGCTGAGAGACCACCTTTATGATTGTGATGGTTAAGTTTATATGTCAACTTGACTGGGCAACAGAGTGTCCAGACATTTGATCAAACATGATTCTGAGTATTTTGTGAGGGTCTCTCTGGTTGAGATAAACATGTGAATAATTAGACTAAATAGAGCAGATCGCCCTCCCTAGTGTGGGTGGGCCCATCCAGTTTGAATTTACAGGTCAAAGATTAAATTCCCAAGGAAAATAAAGTAAAATAGTTCAAGCTAAAATCCTCAGTCATTGTCCTCGATGTCTTGTCTGGCTCTGTCTTAGCCAGGGAGTTCCTCACTACCTGCACCAAGTAGAGGTTCTTTCCACCCTTGTAATAGGAGAGAATGGCTTTCAGGGCTGGGTGAGGTTCTACCAGGACCTAGGGACCCCATAAATTCAACTCAAACTATCTCGTGTGCTCCATTTTCCTTCACAGAATATTTTATTTTTAACACGTCTAAGTCTCAGAAAACTTTAAAGACTAGTACAATCAAAACCAGCCTGCCCTTTTCTGCATTCACCAATTGTTAAGTTTCGGGTCACATTTACTTTCTCTTCCCCCTCCCTGTACATGCACACTTACACACACATTTTTCTTTTCTTATTTTTAATGAACCATCTTAAGATATTTCACATATTTCAAAAGCATTTTGAAAGTAATATTGAATTATTGATTTGACAATAATACTTGGTCCATATTCAATTTTCCCCAATTGTTGCCAAAATTTCTCCTTTGGGTCTTAAAAAACATCCAGAATCCAATTAAGCTTCCTATACAGTTGTCAGGTCTCTGTAGTCTCCCTGAGTTCCACTGCCCTTTTGTTTTCATCTTTCAGGACACTAACAGTATAGAAAAGTCTCAGTCAGAAGGGTCCATGTTCTGGATTTGCTTCTCTCCTCTTGTTGTTTCTGGGTAATCTTTTTTGACAAATGTGCTTCATGGGTAAGATTCTATGCCCCACTGCATCACATCAGAAAGACAAGGCTCCGGGTCTCCCACTACCTAGTGATGCTACATTTGATCAATTGATTAAGAGCAATCCTGCCAGAGCTCTCCATTGTAAAGGTACGTTTCCCCTTTAATTAATTAGAACTGGGGTAATGATGCATTGAGACCGTGAGAATCCCCTGTTGCCCAGTAACTTCTCACCCTCTGGTTTTAACATCCATTGGTAATCTTGGATCGATTATTACTATGGGATTGCAGAGTCATGATTTTCCAACATCAGCATTCATTCTATATTGATCATCTGTTGTCTCCTGTAAAAAGGAGTTTTCCCCCGTTCCTTTGTTTTGAGAATAATTATTTCATAAACTATTTTTAATTTTAATGTATTA
>NW_012109641.1:61959-71029 GCF_000951045.1 Mandrillus leucophaeus | reverse complement strand
CTTTTCAAGGCTCCTGGTTTGCTGAGGTCTTCATTACACCCTCCCAGGTGCCAAAGCCCTTGACTGCCACCGTTGCTAAGGCTGCATGTCTGGCATCTGACTGCCAGGTCTCATGTGACTGCCGTTTGGCTGAAACTCTCTGTGGCTTGAGGCCTATGGAACCTGCTGTCTTAATTCTGGTTCTCTAGAAAATAACTTGAAGCAGAGGCCATGTGCTTGACGGGTGAGTCTACTCCCAGGAAACAGGGATGAGAGAGAATGGGAGAGAGGCTAGAAATGAAGGAGAACACATATAAGGGTGTGTGTTCCCAACTTGGCCAAAGCTTTGCAGCAAGTCAATTGCTTGATCTCAAGGTTGTCCTCATATGAAGCTTTTGCATCTCTGAACAGCATTTGTGGGAGTAGGGAAGCAGGGAGGAGAAAGGGAGAAGATTTTATCCACTGGCTCCAATATTTCATTTTCAAGGTCAACTTCCTTGCACATTTGCATCTCAGCCTCGTAGGGGAGCCCCAGAGTGAAAGTGTGAGGTGCACAGTTTGCATGAGAGAGATGTTTTCATGTCATACCCCCACATGCCAGGAGGAATTGTTAACCCTGACTGGCAGACACAGCATCTTAAAAATAAAAACCACAAGAATAGCAGCAGCCATGGTTATGGCTACTCAAACCAGAAGAGTCCAGCACACCTGCTCAGCATTACTTAATGGTCAGTGTGTACATTTCCAGCCCTGTAGCTCTGGGACAAAGCCTTGTCCAGGTTCCAGTTATCTGCCACAAACCACTGCAGTCTAACTTAGAGCTCCTCTCCCAGGTTCAGTAGCCAAAAGCCAACTCAACTCCCAGCAAACTGATGGCTCCAAATAAATTGCTTTAAAGAGCCATGGCAAAAACCTGCCTGGTCTGTGCCAGGCAAGCACCACCAAAGTGTAAAACCACCTGCTTGGGCTGTGGCAGGAACTCTCATCTTACTGTGCTTTCTGTTTCCCTGAATATGTCTCTATTCTATCTCTCAAGGTTTGAAATCTTGTTTACTAGATATTGAGGCTGGAGTTACATACCTAAAACCACAGGCACCTCTCTGTAGAGGCATGTCCTTTTAAAACTTAGGGCAGAGTAATACATAAGCTCCTGTGTTCCAGGCCATGAAAAGAAAGACAAAGGGCCTGGTCCATATGCCTTCCCATGCTCTCCTTCTAGACCTACCAGGGAGCTAAGTAGCTGCTCCTCCCTGGGGGAGTGAGGGAGGAGGGAGAGCAGAGAGAAGCCAGAAGTATTGTGTAAATGGATTCCTTCCACATGGGGGAAATGACAGGACTGATGAGGAGGTGCTCCTTTCTGACATACCCAAACTCCAGGGCACTGGTTTCAAGATCTCCTAAATGCTCTCTGTCTCAGCTCTGCTGAGGGGTCAATTCAGAGCCACTGGGGGGACCTAAGAATTCATGAGCTAGCAAATTTTCCCTAGTGGTGAATGAGTCTTCTATTCTCTAAGCAATTATCTAGGAATCCTGTCTTCCCCTAGCTGGGTCAGGAAGGGAAGTACAATGCCCAGGGCCCCTCGCTGGATCTCCATCTACTCCCCTGTCATCTCTTTAATGAACTCTAGACTTCAGCTGATGAGGGTGCATGAGGATCATGAAGCACTGAAGGGTGAATGAGGCTACTTTTTAGTCAATAGCATGGGATGTCATCAGAAGCTCCTCTTCAGAACATGAGAGTACTATCAAATGTGGAGCTCTGCTTTAGGGCTATAAGTGCTTGACATGGTTTGGATGTTTGACCTCTCAAATTCTCATATTGAAATGTAATTCCTGACTGGGTGCTGTGGCTTATACTTGTAATCTCAGCATTTTGGGAAACTGAGGTGGAAGGATTACTTGATGCCAGGATTTTGAGAACAGCCTGGGCAACATAGCAAGACCTCATATCTACAAAAAAAATGTTAAAAATAGCCGGGTGTGGTGGCATGTGCCTGTAGTTCCTGCTACTAGGGAGGCTGAGGCAGGAGGACTGCTTGAACCCAGGAGGTTGAGGCTTCAGTGAGCCATGATCATGCCACTGCACTCCAACTCGGCAACAGAGCAAGACTGATATGGTTTGGCTGTGTCCCCACACAAATCTTATCTTGAATTGTAACTTCCACAATTCCCACATGTCATGGGAGGAACCTGGTGGGAGGTAATTGAATCATGGGGACAGGTCTTTCCCATGCTGTTCTCATGATAGGGAATAAGTCTTAAGAGATCCCATGGTTTTCAAAACGGGAGTCTCCTTGTACACGCTGTCTCTTCTCTTTGCCTGCGGCCATTCATGTAAGACATGAATAGCTGCTCCTTGCTTTCTGCCTCGATTGTGAGGCCTCCCCAGCCACGTGGAACCGTAAGTCCATTAAACCTCTTTCTTTTGTAAATTGCCCAGTTTGGGGTATGTCTTTATCAGCAGCATGAGAATAGACTAATACAGTAAATTGGTACCAGTAGAGTGGGGCACTGCTGAAAAGATACTTGAAAATGTGGAAGCAACTTTGGAACTGGGTAACAGGCAGAGGTTGTAACAGTTTGGAGGGCTCAGAAGAAGACAGGAAATGTGGGAAAGTCAAACTTCCTGGAGAGTTGTTGAACGACTTTGACCAAATGCTGGTACTAATATGAATAATGAAGTTCAGGCTGAGATGGTCTCAGATGGAGATGAGGAACTTGTTGGGAACTGGAGTAAAGGTGACTCTTGCTATATTTTAGCAAAGAGACTGGCAGTATTTTGCCCCTGCCCTAGAGAGTTGTGGAACCTTGAACTTGAGAGAGGTGATTAAGAGTATCTGGCAGGAGAAATTTCTGAGCAGCAAAGCATTCAAGAGGTGGTTAAAGGCATTTTAATGCCTTGGGTGCTGTTAAAGGCATTCAATTTTAAAAGGGAAACAGAGCATAAAAGTTTGAAAAATTTGCAACCCGATAATGCAATAGAAAAGAAAATCCCATTTTCTGAGGAGAAATCCAAACTGGATGCAGAAATTTGCAGGAGTAATTAGGAGCTAAATATTATTCCCAAGACAATGGAGAAATTGTCTCAAGAGCATGTCAGAGGTCTTCATGGAAGCCCCTCCCATCACAGACCCAGAGGCCTAGGAGGAAAAAGTGGTTTGTGGACAGGCCCAGGGTCTCTGTGCTGTGTGCAGCCCAGGGACTTGGTGCTCTGTGTCTCAGCCACTCCAGCCGTGGCTGAAAGGGACCAACGTAAAGCTTGGGCTGTGACTTCAAAGGGTGCAAGCTTCAAGCCTTGGCAGTTTCCATGTGGTGTTGAGCCAGGCAGTCCACAGAAGTCAAGAACTGACGTTTGGGAACCTCCACCTAGATTTCAGAGGATGTATGGAAATGCCTAAATGTCCAGGTGGAATTTTGCTGCAGAGGTGGGTCTCCCATGGAGAACCACTTCTAGGGCAGTGCAAAAGGGAAATGTAGGGTCAGAGCCCCCACAAAGAGTTCCTACTGGGGCACCGCCTAGTGGAGCTATGAGAAGAGGGCCACCATCATCCAGACCACACAATGGTAGACCCACCAACAGCTTGCACTGTGTGCCTGGAAAAGCCACAGACACTCAATGCCAGCCCATGAAAGCAGCCAAGACAGAGGCTGCACCCTACAAAGCCACAGGGGCAGAGCTGCCCAAGACCATGGGAACCCACCTCTTGCATCAGTGTGACCTGGATATGAGACATGGAGTCAAAGGAGATCATTTTAGAGCTTTAAGATTTGACTGCCCCACTGGATTTCAGACTTGCATGGGGCCTGTAGCCCCTTTTTTTTTGGCAAATTTCTCCCATTTGAAATGGCTGTATTTACGCAGTGACTGTACCTCTGTTGTATCTAGGAAGTAACTAACTTGCTTTTGATTTTACAGGTTAATAGGCAGAAGTGACTTGCCTTGTCTCAGATGAGACTTTGGACTGTGGACTTCTGAGTTAATGCTGAAATGAGTTGAGACTTTGGGGAACTATTGGGAAAGCATGATTGGTTTTGATGTGTGAGGACATGAGATTTTGGAGGGTCCAGGGTCAGAATGATATGGTTTGGCTGTGTCCCCAGCCAAATATCATCTTGCATTGTAACTCCCACAATTCCCATGTGTTGTAGGAGGACACTGGTGGGTGGTATTGAATCATGGGGCTGCGGCTTTCCTGTGCTGTTCTTGTGATAATGGATAAGTCTCATGAGATCTAATTTTAAAAATGGAAGTGTTCCTGCACAAGCTCTCTTCTCTTTCCCTGCTGCCATACACGTAAGACATTACTTGCTTCTCCCTGTGTTCTGCCATGATTGTGAGGCCTCCCCAGCCATGTGGAACTGTAAGTCCATTAAACTTCTTTCTTTTGCAAGTTGCCCAGTTTCACATATGTCTTTATCAGCAGCATGAAAATGGACTTATAAAGAGACCCTGCCTGAAAGGAAAAGAAAGAAAAAAGAAAGAAAGAAAAAAAGAAACAGAGAGAGAGAGAGAGAAAGAAAAAAGAAGGAAAGAAAGAAAGAAAAGAAAGAAAGAAAGAAAGAAGAAAGAGAAAGAAGGAGAGAAAGAAAGAAAGAAAGAAAGAGAAAGAGAGAAAGGAAGAGAGAGAGAAAGGAAGAGAGAGAGAAAGGAAGAAAAGAAAGAAATGTTATTTCCAGTGTTAGAGATAAGGCCTGCTGGGGTGACTAGATCATGGAGGCAGATCTCTCATAGGTCATTTAGCACCATCATCATCCCCTTGGTGATAAGTGAATTCTTATTCAGTTATTTCACATGAGATCTTGTTATTTAAAATAGTCTGGGACCTCCCCTCCTCTCTCTTACTCCTGCTCTTGCCATGTGATATTACCTGCTCTCCCTTTGCATTCCACTCTGATTGGAAACTTCCTGAGGCCCTTACCAAGAATGGATGCTGAAGCCCTGCTTGTGCAGCCTGCAGAATTATGAACAAATTAAACCTATTTGCTTTATAAATTACACAGCTTCCAGTATTTCTTTACAGTGACACAAAAACAGACTGATACAGAATATTGGTATAGAGGAGTGGGGTGTTGCTATAAAGATACCTGAAGATGTAGAAGTGGCTTTAAAACTGGCTAACAGGCTACATTAGTTCATTTTAACACTGCTATAAAGAATTCAACCTGAGACTGGGTAATTACAAAGGAAAGAGGTTTAATTGACTCACAGTTCTGCCGACTTAAGAGGAAGCATGGCTAGGAGGTCTCAAGAAACTTACAATCATGGTGAAAGGCAAAGGGGAAGCAAGCATGTCTTACATAGCAGCAGGTGAGAGAGAGGGGAGAAAGAAAGAGAGAGAGAGAAGGAGGAACTGCCAAACACTTATAAAACATCAGATTTTGTGAGATTCACTCCCTATCACAAGAACAGATGAGGGAAATTGCCCCCATAATCCAATCACCTTCCATGAGGTTTCTCCCATGAAACATGGGGATTACAACTTAAGATGAGATGTGGGTGGGGACACAGAGGCAAACCATACCACAGGTAGTGGTTGGAAGAGTTTGGAGAACTCAGAAGAAGACAGGAAGTTGAGGTAAGATTTGGAACTTCAGACTGGCTAAATGGTTGTGATAAAAATTCTGATAGAAATATGGACAATAGTAGTGGCTGGCAAGATGGTCAGATAGGAACAGCTTCAGTCTGCAGCTCCCAGCGACATCAACAAAGGCGGCAGGTGATTTCTGCATTTCCAACTGAGGTACCTGGCTCATCTCTTTGGGACTGGTGAGCCAGTGGGTGCAGCCCACAGAGGGTGAGCTGAAGCAGGGTGGGGCGTTGCCTCACCCTGGAAGCACAAGGGATTGGGGAACTCCCTCCCCTAGCCAAGGGAAGTTGTGAGGGACTATGCCATGAGGAAAGGTGCACTCTGGCCCAGATACTATGCTTTTCCCACAGTGTTCGCAACCTCCAAACCAGGAGATTCCCTCGGGTTCCTACACCACCAGGGCCCAGGGTTTCAACCACAAAATTGGGCACTGTTTTTGCAGACCCAAGCTAGTGGCAGTTTTTTTTTAATACCCCAGTAGCACCCAGAATGACAGTGAGACAGAACCTTTCACTCTCCTGGGAAAAGGGCTGAAACCAGGGAACCAAGTAGTCTAGCTCAGCCGATGCCACCCCCACGGAGCCCAGCAAACTAAGATCCACTGATTTGAAATTCTTGCTGCCAGCACAGCAGTCAGAAGTCAACCTGGGACACTGGAGCTTGGTGCGGGGAGGGGCGCCTGCCCTTACTGAGGCTTGAGTAGGTGGTTTTCATTTCACAATGTAAACAAAGTTGCTGGGAAGTTTGAATTGGGCAGAGCCCACTGCAACTTGGCAAAGCCATTGTAGCCAGACTGCTTCCCTAGATTCCTCCTCCGCAGGCAGGACATTTATGAAAGAAAGGCAGCAGCCCCAGTCAGGAACTTATAGATAAAACTTCCATCTCCCTAGGACAGAGCACCCAGAGGAAGGGGCAGCTGTGGACACAGCTTCAGCAGACTTTAACATTCCTGCCTGCCAGCTCTGAAGAGAGCAGCGGATCTCCCATCAGAGCACTTGAGCTTTGTAAAGGGACAGACTACCTCCTCAAATTGGTCCCTGACCCCCATGCTTCCTGATGGGGAGACACTTCCCAGCAGGGGTCGACAGACACCTCATACAGGATAGCTCCAGCTGGCATCTTGTGGGTGCCCCTCTAGGAGCAAGCTTCCAGAGGAAGGAACAGGCAGCAAGCTTTGCTGTTCTGCAGCCTCTGCTGGTGATACCCAGGAAAACAGCATCTGGAGTGGACCTCCAGCAAATTCCAGCAGACCTGCAGCAGAGGGGTCTGAGTGTTAGAAAGAAAACTAACAAACAGAAAGGAATAGCATCAACATCAACAAAAAGGGCGTCCACACAGAAACCCCTTAGGAAGGTCACCAACTTCAAAGCCCAAGGCAGATAAATCCATGAAGATGAGGAAAAACCAACATAAAAAGGCTGAAAATTGCAAAACCCAGACACCTCTTCTCCAAAGGATCATAACTCCTCACCAGCAAGGGAACAAAACCGGACCCAGAATGAGTTTGACAAATTGACAGAAGTAGGCTTCAGAAAGTGGGTAATGACAAACTCCTCCAAGCTAAAGGAGCACATGCTAACCCAAAGCAAGGAAGCTAAGAACCTTGAAAAAAGGTTAGAGGAATTGCTAACTAGAATAACTAGTTTATCGAAGAACATAAATTACCTGATGAAGCTGAAAAACACAGCATGAGAACTTAGTGAAGCATACACAAGTGTCAGTAGTAAATTGATCAAGCAGAAGAAAGTATATCAGAGATTGAAGATCAACTTAATGAAATAAAGCGTGAAGACAAGATTAGAAAAAAAAGAATGAAAAGAAATGAACAAAGCCTGCAAATAATATGGAACTATGGGAAAAGACTAAACCTACGTTTGATTGGTATACCTGAAAGTGATAGGGAGAATGGAACCAAGTTGGAAAACACTCTTCAGGACATTATCCAGGAGAATTTTGCCAACCTAGAAAGACAGGCCAACATTCAAATTCAGGAAGTACAGAGAACAACACAAAGATACTCCTTGAGAAGAGCAACCCCAAGACACAAAATCGTCAGACTCACCAAGGTTAAAATGAAGGAAAAAATGTTAAGGGCAGTCAGAGAGAAAGGTCGGGTTACCCACAAAGGGAAGCCCATCAGACTAACAGCGGATCTCTCAGCAGAAACACTACAAGCCAGAAGAGAGTGGGGGCCAATATTCAACATTCTTCAAGAAAAGAGTTTTTAAACCCCGAATTGCATATCCAGCCAAACAAAGCTTCATAAGCAAAGGAGAAAGAAAATCCTTTACAGACGAGCAAATGCTGACAGATTTTTGTCACCACCAGGCCTGCCTTACAAGAGCTCCTGAAGGAAGAACTAAATATGGAAAGGAAAAACTGGTACCAGCCACTGCAAAAACATAGTAAATGGTAAAGACTATCGACTCTATGGAGAAACTAATTGGATAAAGAGTCAAGACGAATTGGTGTGGTGTGTTCAGGAGACCCATCTCATGTGCAAAGACACACATAGGCTGAAAATAAAGGGACGGAGGAATGTTTACCAAGCGAAAGGAAGGCAATGAAAAGCAGGGGTGGCAATCCTGGTCTCTGATAAAACAGACTTTAAGCCAACAAAGCTCATAAAAGACAAAGAAGGTCATTACATAATGGTAAATGGATCAATTCAACAAGAAGAGCTAACTCTCCTAAATATATATGCACCCAAGACAGGAGCACCCAGATTCATAAACCAAGTTCTTAGAGACCTACAATGAAACTTAGACTCCCACACAATAATGGGAGACTTTAACACTCCACTGTCAATATTAGACAGATCAATGAGACAGAAAATTAACAAGGATATTCAGGACTTGAACTCAGCTCTGGAGCAGGCAGAACTGATAGACATCTACAGAACTCTCTACCTCAAGTCAACAGAATATACATTATTCTCAGCACCATATAGCACTTATTCTAAAATCGACCACATAATTGGAAGTAAAAATCTCCTTAGCAAATGCAAAAGAATGGAAATCACAGCAAACAGTCTCTCATACCACAGTGCAATCAAATTAGAACTCAAGATTAAGAAACTCACTCATAACTGCACAACTACATGGAAGATGAGCAACATGCTCCTGAATGACTACTGGGTGAATAAGGAAATTAAGGCCAAAAAAAAAAAAGTTCTTTGAAACCAATGAGAACAAAGACACAATGTACCAGAATCTCTGGACACGTTTAAAGCAGTGTGTAGAGGGAAATTTATAGCACTAAATGCCCACAGGAGAAAGCAGGAAAGATCTAAAATCGATGCCGTAACATCACAACTAAAAGAACCGAGAAGGAAGAGCAAACAAATTCAAAAGCTAGTGGAAGACAGGAAATAACTAAGATCAGAGCAGAACAGAAGGAGATAGAGACATGAAAAACCCTTCAAAAAGTCAATGAATCCAGGATCTGGTTTTTTGAAAGGATTAACAAAATAGACTGTAGCCACACTAATAAAGAAGAAAAGA
>NW_012109641.1:56303-60959 GCF_000951045.1 Mandrillus leucophaeus | reverse complement strand
GCCTTAAGCTGATAAGCAACTTCAGCAAAGACTCAGGATACAAAATCAATGTGCAAAAATCACAAGCATTCCTATACACGAACAATAGACAAACAGCCAGCCAGATCATGAGTGAACTCCCATTCACAATTGCTACAAAGAGAATAAAATACCTAGGAATCTGGCTCATAAGGATGTGAAGGACCTATTCAAGGAGAACTACAAATCACTGCTCAAGGAAATAAGAGAGGTCACAAACAAATGGAGAAACCTTCCATGCTCATGGATAGGAAGAATCAGTATCATGAAAATGGCCATACTGCCCAGAGTAATTTATAGATTCAATACTATTCTCATCAAACTATCATTTACTTTCTTCACAGATTTAGAAAAAACTACTTTAAATTTCATATGAAATCGAAAAAGAGCTCATGTAGCCAAGACAATCCTAAGCACAAAGAACAAAGCTGAAGACATCATGGTACCTAACTTCAAACTATACTGCAAGGCTACAGTAACCAAAACAGCATGGTACTGGTATCAAACAGGTATATAGACCAATGGAAGAGATCGGAGGCCTCATAAATAATACCATACATCTACAACCATCTGATCTTTGACAAACCTGACAAAAACAAGCAATAGGGAAAGGATTCCCTATTCAATAAATGGTGCTGGGAAAGTCAGCTAGCCATATACCAAAAATTGAAACTGGACCCTTTCCTTACACCTTATACAAAAATTAACTCAAGATGAGTTAAAGACTTAAAGGTAAGACATAAAACCATAAAAACCCTAGAAGAAAACCTAGGCAATACCATTCAGGACATAGGCATAGGCAAAGACTTTATGACTAAAACACCAAAAGCAATGGCAACAGAAGCCAAAATTGACAAATGGGATCTAATTAAACTAAAGAACTTCCACACAACAAAAGAAACAATCATCACAGTGAACAGGTAACCTAAAGAATGGGGAAAAAATTGCAACCTATCCATCTGACAAGGGGCTAATATCCAGAATCTACAAGGAACTTAAACAAATCTACAAGAAAAAAATGAACAACCCCATCAAAAAGTGGGCAAAGGATATGAACAGACACTTCTCAAAAGAAGACATTTATGTGGTCAACAAACATATGAAAAGAAGCTCATTGTCACTGGTCATTATAGAAATGTGAATCAAAACCACAATGAGATACCATCTCATGCCAGTTAGAATGGTCATCACTATAATCTTGAAACAACAGATGCTGGAGAGGATGTAGAGAAATAGGAATGCTTTTACACATTGGTGGGATTGTAAATTAGTTCAACCATTGTGGAAAACAGTGTGGCAATTCCTCTAGGATCTAGAACCAGAAATACCATTTGACCCAGCAATCCCACTACTGGATATATACTCAAAGCACTATAAATTATTCTACTATAAAGACACAGGCACACATATGTTTATCGCAGCACTATTCACAACAGCAAAGACTTGGAACAAACCTAAATGCCCATCTATGATAGACTGGATAAAGAAAATGTGATACATACACTATGGAATACTATGCAGCCATGAAAAAGGATGAGTTCATGTCCTTTGCAGGGATATGGATGAAACTGGAAACCGTCATTCTCAGCAAACTAACACAGGTACAGGAAAACCAAACACCACATGTTCTCACTCATAAGTGGGAGTTGAACAATGAGAACACATGGACATAGGCAGGGGAACATCACACAGTGGGGCCTCTCTGTGGGTTGGGGGCTAGGGGAGGGACAGCATTAGGAGAAATACCTAATGTAGATGACAGGTTGATGAGTGCAGCAAACCCCCATTGCACATGTATACCTATGTAACAAACCTGCACGTTCTGCACATGTATCCCAAAACTTAAAGTATAATTTTTAAAAATGTGTGGGATGAAGCTGAAGCAGTGCTTAAAGGGAAATTTGTAGAATTAAAGGCTTACATTAGAAAATAAGAAATATCTCATTTGAAATTTAAATTTGCACATTCAGAATAGAGAGAAAAATAAAAGAAACTCAGATAAAGTTGAGGGAAGGAAATAGTAAAGATAAGAGTAGAAATGAATGATACAATAAAGATGTCCAATCTCACCATTTATTTTTAACATTGTACTTCAAGTTCTACTAGTGCATTACAGCAAGAAAAAGAGACAAAATTATACAGATTGGAAAGTGATGGCACGTACCTGTAATCCCAGCTACTTGGGAGGCTGAGGCAGGAGAATCGCTTTAACCCGGGAGGCAGAGGTTGCAGTGAGCCAAGATCACACCCTCGCACCTCCAGCCTGGGCAACAGAGCAAGACTCCATCTAAAAAAAAAAAAAAAAGGGAAAGTAGAGAAAATCCTATTGTTATCTGAAGATAACATGCTTGTCTACATAGAAAACTTTCTAGAACTAACAAATGAGTTTAGCAAAATGTACTAGGCCATTCTTGCATTAATATAAAAAAAATACTTGAGACTCAGTAAGTTATAAAGAAAAGAAGTTTAATTGGCTCATGGTTTTGCAAGCTTTACAGGAAGCATGGTGCTAGCATCTGCTTCTGCTGTGGCTACAGGAAGCTTACGATTATAGTGTAAGGTGACAGAGAACCAGCATGTCACACAGCTAAAACAGGAGCAAGAGAGAGAGAAGGGGGAGGTCCCAGACACTTAAACAACCAGATGTCGTGTGAACTAACTGAGAACTCACTTATCCCAAGGAAATGGTGATAAATTATTCATGAGGGATCCACCCCCAAGATGGGATCACTCTCCACGAGGTCTCACCTCTAACATTGCAAAAGTTTGGATTCTCACATTTAGGAGTCCATTCGAGGTTCTTGAAGGCGTGTGCAGAGAGGAGGATAATCTCTCCAGGCCTATACAAGGGACTAGAGGGGAGGACAGGGCTGTGGTGGCAGGTAGCCCTGTTAAGTTTTGTCGCAATGATCATGGACTTGTGTACTCACCTCCAATCTCATCTGTCCCCCTTACCATTCAGTATAAATTGAAAAGAGAAATCACTTTTTCATCCAAACTGGGGACACTTTCTCCACACATTATTTGGAAAATAATTAATAATAATAGTAATGTCTACTATAGTTAGTTGTATCTCAATGTCCCCTGAAAAGAAAAATACCTGCTTCTTGCCCACCAGCAAGGCTGAACTTCTAGAACCCTGTGGGAGAAGAAGCCGAGTTCAGAATATGTACTTGAACAATTTTGGGAGACAGGGCTGCTCCCTAACCCATCCAGAAGGTGACCGGAAGGGGACTGTGTCCTCGGGTATTTAGAATCCTTGTTTAACAATATTCATGGTTTGGCATAATCTCAGTTATAATTCACATACAGTGGCACAGCTGGAAGCTGGTGTGCTGGGTTGTGTATTTGTGTGCATGTGTTTGTGGTGTAGGTATGCATGTCCTTTGCAGAGGCTGGGAATAAGGGGTTATAAATTTGCCTGGTTGCCTCTGATCTTTGGGACTCTGGCTGCTGTAGGTGGAACTGCAAGCTAAGCCTGGGAGACTGAAGGGAAGAAACAAAAGAGACCAATTTTTTTCTTGTTTCCATTAAAAATTGAGCAAATGGGAGGTTGTCTTGTTTGCATGAGGAATAGAGGTGGTTGGTGGAGAAAGATGAGAGAGAAAATTTGTTGGGAAGAAGATAATTTTCAATATTTTCATCGGCCATTTAAATTATCTGAAACTATTCCAGTCTTTCCCATGAGAGAAATATCAGTTTATTGCCAAATAACACACAGAATGGCAGCTTCTGCTTTCACTTTCTGTAAGAATATAATGCATCTTTCTTTTCTCCAACTTCCATATAATAAAAAAAGGAACCTGGTATGTTGCAAAATAGTGTGATGAAGGACAAGTGAAGCACATCAAAAGGGCCCATAAGCTGGTCTGAGGCCAGGGAGATAGGTGAGGAAGAAGATGCCACAAAATGTGGGGAAGCTGAGATAATGCGTTATGGCTTAGGGAGCTCTGCTACAATGTCCTCACCAATAGGTGCTAGAAACAGCTAAAGTTTAATTATTTATTTCCTCTTAAGATTGTGACAATAAAATAAAACCATTGCAAGTGAGGTGCTTAGCAATGGATCTAACACATTGTAGGTCCTCAATCAACTGCCGGGGGATGGTCAGGGGAGGAAGGAGCCAAAGATAATACCCAAGTTCCTGGATGGGACAATGTCCTGAGAATGAGAACACAGAAATAGACTAGAAGGTAAAGATAAACACAGCAGTGAACACACTGAGCTTGAGGTGCCAGTGGAGACGTCTAGTAGAGAGAGCTGAAAGCAGGGTCTGATGCTAGGCAGAGGGTGAGGGGTGGAGATACAGACTTGGGCATTAGCAGCATGGGAATGATCATCGAAGGCAGGGAAGTAGTTGTCCTAGTGAGAACACAAAATATGAGATGAAAATGGGCTCATGACAAGACCCAGCACTTGAGGGGAGGATGGAGGTGCAGAAAGAGCTGGCAGCAAAGGAGCCAGAGAAGAGTGGAGGACAGGACCCAGTAGAGAGTGATATAAGGGAAACCAAGGAAGAGAGACCTCAGAAAGAGAAAGAGGTCAACAGTGCCAAATACTGGGCAGTTCCTGGTCACCTGGTGGAGTTCTCAGGGGTACTTGCTGGTGGAGGAAGTCCGAGGAGTGAGGGTCTTGGAG
>NW_012109641.1:48762-54813 GCF_000951045.1 Mandrillus leucophaeus | reverse complement strand
TTCTCAATGGGGTTCCTCTATCTCAGAGGCAGGAAAGTGAAGCTCACATTTACCACACTCCCTGCTAGCTGGGATTCTGAGTGTGATTTAAGTTTTATGGTCAGAGATGGGCTTGGAGGTTGAAAGTGAAGCAGTAACTAATCCTTTTCTTTTTCTACTGTTTCTGTGTGAAGGACAGTGATGACATCATTGGATTTTCTGCAGTAGCAGAGGCCCCTGAGTGTCTCACTATACCTGTGAAAATGGGACACATTGTTTAAGGTCTCACTCTGTTGCCCAGGCTGGAGTGCAGTGGCGTGGTCATGGCTCACTGCAACCTCAACCTCCCTGGCACAAGTGATCCTCCCACCTTAGCTTCCTGAATAGCTGGGACTACAGGCACACACCACCATGTCAGGCCAATTTTTGTATTTTTATTTGTAGACACGAGGTTTAGGCATGTTGCCTAGGCTGTTCTCAAGCAATCCTCCCACCTCAACTTCCCAAGATGTTGGGATTATAGATATGAGCCACATGCCTGGCCCTGAGCTTGTCTTGGATGAGAAATGACCAGGAGGTTGGTAGATAGATGACTGTAATGAGGAGATATACAGTGTGACACAGTCAGATATATCCTCAGAGGACTGGGTATTGAACATTTTGTGAGAAATTGTGAACTGGATACAAGAGAGGAGTAAAGAAAGCTTGACTACCTATCTATCCTGAAATATGTGAATGTGATTACATGATTGTCAACCACTTGAGAGGTTCAGAGGAGGCAGAGGGAGAGACAGGTTTCAGTTAAGGCTAACCTTTATGAAATTTACAAATTAACTATTTTACTCTTGTGAATTATACATATCTTTCCTTCAATTACACTTCCATTCAACTGTAAGTAATGTATTATGTATTTTGATATATTCATCTTAAATTCGGCACACTTAATGAAATCATTCTATATAAAAGTTATGTATTATAATACCATTAATGTTTATATTAAGTTGGTATTAGTACTTTGAACCCCCAAAATTTGAGATGGGTTTCAGTTAATTTAGAAACTTCATTTTATCAAGGTTGAGGAGGCGCACTCATGACACAGCCTCAGAAAGACCTGACCAAATGTGCCCAAGAGAGTTGGGGCACAGCTTGGTTTTATACATTTTAGGGAGACATGAGACATCAATCAATTTATGTAAGAACTGCATTGGTTCCATCCAGAAAGGCAGGGACCACTGAAAGCAAGTCCCCACCCCCTGCCCAGGGTCTTCCAGGCCAGAGGTATGTGGGAGACAAATGGTTGCATTCTTTTGAGTTTCTGATAAGCCTTTTCAAAGGAGTCAATCAGAATATCCATTTATCTCAGTGAGAAGAGGGATGACTTTGAATAGAATGGGAGACAGATTTGCCCTGAACGATATTCAGCTTGAATATTCCTTTCAGCTTAGTGATTTTGGGGGCCCACGATGTTTTCCTTTTACATTTCTCCCCTTTTCTTTTTGAAAATATTTTGGAGAAAGCATTTTAGAAAAAAAATGAGTCTCTGGTCTCAGGTTTCATCTAATCTCTTACGGCTAGGACAGTTTATTCCTAGACAGGTAGGTCCCAAAAACTCATTTTTAGCAGACTGTGAAAGTTTCATGTCCTGTGAATAGAAAATGGGGGGCAGGGAAGGAGAAAAAACAACAACAAACAAAAGAACAATCCTGTAAAAATCAACATACGCCACATTATTTTGAAGTCCATACATTAGTATGGAGTTGTAGACTTTTGAAGACTTGTAACCAAGAAAAATTACAATTTGGTCCAAACTGTAGAAAATAATAAAAACTGAAGAAACGTGAGAAAAGGCTAGAATCTAACAACAGGTGTACTATAGTTTTTGAAACATAATTTTTCTCTCTCCAGTCACCCATTTTTGCTAAAGACAAATCATGGTACTACTGGTTTTGCTTTATTACACTTGGTCAAATCATTTGTACACAGTGCAGCAAGAATAATTTTTTACATAAGCTTTTAAATTGGTGTTGATGGAACTTTGTTTCGTAGTAGGAGTCTCGGGTAAGACTTTTTTTAAAACTGAGCCCAACCATGGATTTGTGCCGTGAAATATCCATAGGTTTGATGAATTTCCTCTCCTCTTGAGGGTTCCAACATAAACCTGGGTCTTCTGGGACTGTCAGAAAGCGGCATTCTTTACTTACCACAGGTCAGAAACCCTGCACAGGAACTGTGTACACAAAATAAGAGGACAGTATTTCCAAAGTCTTTGTTAGTTCCATAAATCAAGTTTGAGTCCTTAAAGGAAATCATACCATTCCAGTCAAAGCCTTGGTAAAATAACCAGTTACTCCAATTGTGTCCTGTTGCAAATGAAAACAGATTCTTATTGCACTTATGCAAATAACTGTATCACCATAAGTTAACAATATTGACAAATAGCTTTCAAATTCTGGAGAAATCAGGTAGAGAGAAAGAAATAAGCTCCAAATTTTGTTCATAGGAGTATACTAAATTGTTAAAAGCTGTCAATAGCTCAAAAGAACACTTCCAAGACTGAAAAAACAAAACAAAGGATCAGCAAACATTTTAAGCAAAAAGTCAAAAAGATTAGTTCAGTCCATGCAGTTAATAACTGTTCTGTTTGATACTCAAGAACATATTAGCTCTCCATGAGTCCTGAAAGTTTTTCTTCTATTCTGATGTTACTACCTCCAAAGTTATCATAAACCTACATTCAAGAGCACCTGTTAGAGTTTTGTAGCTGCTTATAAAACCACCTTCTAAAGAGGACCAAAACAAGATATCAATTGGCTGTGGATGACAAACGTTTTAGGGCAGCCATAGTCAAAGACACAATTGAGAAGGAAATTTGTTACCTCTGTGGCCCACAATAATTTTAACATAACAATTATAATTACTGATAATGTATGCCAAGTTATACCAGAAGTATACAATTTCCCCATAATTTTGGAACACATACCAATAACATGTTTATACAAATACAGCCCCCCAAAAAATCAAACACCATTTCATATTTGAACATTCTTTGTGTTATTTTTGTACCAAAAAAGGTAATTATGTCATTTTTGGACTTTAGGAAAACTAATATCTTAAAGGATTAATTCGGTCAGAAAAAGAGATAATTTTTTATTTGATTTTGGAAGCTTGTCAAATATCAAAGGTTTAAAAATACTTGATATCACAAAATACAATCACAAGGCATTGTAAAATAAGTCATTCCTTTAACTACACTGATAACTCAAGGATTTCAGGGAAAAAAAAAGGCAAAAGCCATCATTCTTTGAAAGAGGAGGTTTAATTTCCAAACAGTAAGCCCTAATGAAAACAGGATGAAACCAATTAATTTTTTTTCAAAATTTTATAAACTATCTATAAAATTTCAATCTTGACCATAAGATATACCTCCCATAGCCTTTTATAACATTTATAATCTTTATTAAGGTGTCAGTTAATGCTTCAAGAAAATCTTGTTAATTTGACACAGGGGTCCATATGCTGGTCTTGTATCAGTGTGCCTTTGACATTAATGATTCATTTATAAAAGAAACTGAACTTAATCTCTTAAAATGGGCCTTATAATCTCATACACCTACCTCTTCTGAGATAGTCCTTGGGCCTTGAGCAGTTGAATGGCTTTAATTTCTGGCCTTCTGCCTTAGGAATGTAGTTTATTTATATTGGCATCTTCTCCAGGACCTGAAGATGAGGCTTGAATTGCTGTTAGTGTTTAAGATTTACCAAGATTTGGTGTAATTTTTAGACCCAGGAGTCAAAGCCCTGTAACTCAATGTCACAAGGACTTTAAAAGCACATTCAGGAAGATTCATGGATGTAATATCCTTAATTTAAATTTAAAAAATGTTATCTCAGTTTCTTTTTCCTAAGCAAACCAAAACTTAATAATAATATGACTACTTGATCATATAATTTTTTTATATATAAATCCACTTATGGTACCTTACATCAACTGTTCAAGACACGCTTGGACTTTCTGGTTTGTCCTGAACATCCCTCTTTCTTAAACAGTCATTTTATTTTAGTACTAAATTTACCATACAAAATTATTTTTTATATAAAATTACTTCTCTTTAAGCTTTTTTACCACACACACAAAAAAATACCTCTTTATTTTTATAACTTTACTGTCATCTCTTTTGTTTCCTGGTTCCTTTTACCTTGTTTTATATACAACCTTTAAATAAGCTTTGAATTAGACAAAACTGGTTCACCTTTTTAAAAAAATGACACACTTGATTTTAGCAAGAACATCTTCCTATACTATATATTTATCAGAAATTACTCAAGTAATGAAATACCTATTACTCAAGTTAATATAACTTTAGATTCTAAATCACAAGTTTGTTTACAAGTATTTATCCCATTACATTTATCTAATTATTTTATTTTAAATGTTTACCTAGATTATTTATGAAAACTGTAATAGTCATGATTTAAGGTTATGAAACCACCACAGCAAAAGTATAACTGAGACAGTGAAAAGGATACGACCTAACTAACTCCATCTTGCTTCTAATCTCCACGGTGTCCTTGTTTATTCCTGGACTTTGGGAGGAACTTAGTTTATAGTTTAACTTTGAAATAAAGATGATAACAGTCCTTTCCCAAAACAAACTTCCTTCCTTCCTGCAGACTAGACTGCATAAAGCCACAAGATTAGAAGTTATGGTAATCTCACTAAATTCAAGATGCAGCTATTTTTGTTAAATCAATATCAATGTCTTATTTATTAAAAATTCTTCAGCAAAGATCATTCTGTTTTGGGCTGGGTCACATCTTTTTCACTGTCTCAGTTATAATTTTGCAATGGTGGTTTCATAACTTTAAATCATGACAATTACAGTTTTCATCAATCATCTAGGTAAACATTTAAAATAAAATAATTAGATAAATGTAATGAGATAAATACTTGTAAACAAATTTGTCATAATTTATAATCTAAGCTTACATTAAATTAAATAATAGGTATTTATAGTTTTGCAACCACTATGCCAAATTTTGATACCTTATAGTATTTGGCAGGGATAAGTATGAAATTGCTTGATTATTAAATGCAAAACAAAAATGTATGCTGGCAATTCTTAAGACATTTCTAATATTACTTTGTCAATAATTTAAAAGCTAGTTTACTTATTAAAGATTTTACTTAAGTTGCATAAACTTGAAAATGCATTTGACTACTTTTTTCCTGATAACGTATTTAAGTGCTTTTGTTTTCCTTTAAGCCAATTAACTAGATCTCCTCTATATGTTTTTAGTAGTGAAACAATGTGTACACAACACAGATAAATAGATGTATTAGACATGCTGATGGAAGTACATTTTATTGATTTATAAAGATCCCTTTTTTTTTCTATCTTAGACTTTCAGATTCTTGATAACCTATTTTACAACTAGGCAGTTGTCAGCTAAATAGCCTTAAATTTGCATATTAAAGGAAACAACTCAGGGGAAAATCAAATAGCAAAATTTACATCATAAGGTACAGAAAGAAAAAGTATGGTGGTGCTAGAGACACTTATTTTTCTTTAAACCAAATCATACATAAAATTACAGAAACCGATCAAAGAACTGTATAAGTAGACAAATAAACTGCATTCTTTCTTAAAAACCTGAGTAGCCTCTGTTGTAATAACTATTTTAGTCAAAAAGTCAGATGAAAAGAGAATTTAGTCAATTAAGGAGAAAAAATGTTTTGCTCAAAAAAAGGAAGACAAGGTCTTAGGAAAGAAAAACAAACAAAAACAGAAACATGAAGACGTTTTAAATACAAACATGAACACATACATACATAGACACACATCTTGGATGTTAGCTTTTTAATTAAGCTGACTTTTAGCCATTGAGCTCCGTTAAAAGAAATCTTTTAGAATCTCATTATCGTATTTCAGCTATAACAAAATGCTGCTATTCAGAGTACAGCCATTGCTCTTTCAGTTTGTTCTGGCTGGCAAAAAGGTGGCCTTCTTATCTAAATAAAACCCCTTTCATAATCAAAGTCAAAAATCTTTTCTCTCTCTTTTTTTTTTTTTT
>NW_012109641.1:44373-47017 GCF_000951045.1 Mandrillus leucophaeus | reverse complement strand
CTGTGGTTACTGTCATGCGCGTCCTTGTGAAGAGACCACCAAACAGGCTTTGTGTGAGCAATTAAGCTTTTTAATCACCTGGGTGCAGGCGGGCTGAGTCCGAAAAGAGAGTCAGCAAAGGGAGATAAGGGTGGGACCGTTTTATAGGATTTGCGAAGGTAAAGGAAAATTACAGTCAAAGGGGGGTTGTTCTCTGGTGGGCAGGGGTGGGGGTCATGAGGTGCTCAGTGGGGGAGCTTTTTGAGCCAGGATGAGCCAGGAAAAGGAATTTCACAATATAATATCATCGCTTAAGGCAAGGACCGGCCATTTTCACTTCTTTTGTGGTGGAATGTCATCAGTTAAGGTGAGGCAGGGCATTTGCACTTCTTTTATGATTCTTCAGTTACTTCAGGCCATCTGGGCCTATACGTGCAAGTCACAGGGGATGCGATGGCTTGGCTTGGGCTCAGAGGCCTGACAGTTACCAAAGTGTGAACTCCCAAAATTTGAGACAGGTTCCAGGTAATTTATAAACTTTATTTTGACAGGATTAAGGATGCGTGACCATGATGCAGCCTCAGGAAGTCCTGAGGACATGCGCCCAATGTGGTCAGGGCACAACTTGGTTTTATACATTTCAGGAAGATGTGAGATATCAATCAATATATGTAAGAAGTACATTGGTTCCATCCAGAAAGACAGGGACAACTCAAAGCAAGAATCCTCCCCCGGGGAGCTTCCAGGTCACAAGCAGATGAGGGACAAATGGTTACATTCTTCTGAGTTTCTGATAAGCCTTTCCAAAGGAGGCAATCAGGATATGTATCTATCTTGGTGAGCAGAGACTCAATAGAATGGGAGACAGGTTTGCCCTGAGCAGTTTTCAGCTTAAATTGCCCTTTTAGTTTAGGGATGTTGGGAACCCAAGATATTTTCCTTTCACAGTACAATCTAGATGTTTATAAATTAACATGTCAGTTGAATCCCCAGGACAACCTCCTAGAAAATAATGGGAAAATATAATAAAAGAAGACCAAGAAATGAAAATGATAGCATGGAAAATAATTATTGAACAGAAAGAAGGTAGCAAGGGAGGAATTTTTTAAAAATACATCAGTTATACAGACAAGAAAATGGTGATGTAAATCTTACGAATAGTTACAAAAGGTAAGTTAATTAAACATTTCAATAAAGGCAGATAGATTGTTAGAATAAATAAAATAGAGATCCATTTATATGCTACCTACTGAGACACAAATAAATGGAAATAAGAAGATAGAAAAACTATACCATTAAGTAGTATCCAAAACAGCCGGAGTGACTTTGCTACTATTATGCAAAAAAGACTGTGATAAAAATGGTTACTAGAGACAAAGAAGTATATTGTATAATGCCAATAGGGTCAATCCATCAAGAAGACATAATAATTGTAGACATATATGCACCTAACAACACAGTGCTGCAGTATGAGGCAAAAACGGACAGAATTGAAAGTACAAATAAACAATTCAACAATAATAGTTGCAGATTTCAGTGTTCCAATTTCAATAATAAACAGAAAATCTAGACAGATGTTCATTAAGGAAACAGAAGACAATTGAACACTGTAAACTAATTAGACCTAAAACACATCTATTGAACTTCTAACTGTTGAGCGGATTATACATTCTTCTCAAATGAACATGAAATATACTTTGGAAAAGACAATATATTCAGTCATAAAACAAGCTTCAATTAACTTAAAAAGCATAAAATTATACAAAGTATGTTTTCCAAAGCCAATAGAATGAAATTAGAAATCAACAGCAGCCAGAAATTCAGAAAAATCACAAATCTGTGAAATATAAAAATGCAGTCTTCAGCAACCAAAGAGTCAAAGAATAAATCACAATGGAATCGGAAAATACTTTAAAGTGAAAAATCCTAAAATCACAACATACCAAAACTTATGAGATGTATTGAAAGCATTACCTGGAGGAAAATTTATAGCCAAAAATGCCTATATTAAAAGGAAAGATCTCAGATCAGTAATCTAACCTTGACCACAGATAAACTAGAAAAAGAACAACAAATAAAACACGAAGTAAATTGATGGAAGAAAATAAGAAAAATCAACTATTCAATTGTATGTTTATACCTTGTTTTCTTTATCTGTATATTAGTTGATGAACATTTCAGTTATTTTTCTCTTCTTGGCTATTATAAATAATGCCATGTTTTGTGTGAACACATTTACAATTTTTTTAGATGTTTTACCTAGGAGTGGAAATTCTGGGTCATATGGCACCTCTATTACTATCATTTTGAGAAACATTCAAACTGTTTTCCAATGTGGCTGAACCATTTTACATTCCCTCCAGCAATAAATGATGGTTTTATTTTATACCCTTGTTGTTGCCCAATGTATTTTACTACAATAATCCTAGTGGGAATGAAGTGGTATCTCATTTTGGATTTGATTTGTGTTTCTCCAGTGATTAATGATCTGGTGTATCTTTCTATTACTTTATTGGCCATTTTCATAAGTCCTTTGATGTCTACTCAACTCCTTTGACATTAAACAAATTGAGTTATTTGTCTTTTTACTGGAGGTATAAGTGTTCTTGATAGTTTCTAGATACTAGATCCTTATCAGGTATATGGTAAAATGGACAAATATTTC
>NW_012109641.1:38467-42718 GCF_000951045.1 Mandrillus leucophaeus | reverse complement strand
GTATATGTGCCACATTTTCTTTATCCAGTCTATTATTGATGGACATTTGGGTTGGTTCCAAGTCTTTGCTATTGTGAATAGTGCCTCAATAAACATACGTGTGCATGTGTCTTTATACTAGCATGATTTATAATCCTTTGGGTATATACCCAGTAATGGGATCGCTAGGTCAAATGGTATTTCTAGGTCTAGATCCTTCAGGAATCGCCACACTGTCTTCCACAATGGTTGAACTAGTTTACAGTCCTACCAGCAGTGTAAAAGCATTCCTATTTCTCCACATCCTCTCCAAGATCTGTTGTTTCCAGATTTTATAATGATCACCATTCTAACTGGCATGAGATGGTATCTTATTGTGGTTTTGATTTGCATTTCTCTGATGACCAGTGATGATGAGCATTTTTTCATTTGTCTGTGTGCTGCATAAATGTCTTCTATTGAGAAGTGTCTATTCCTATCCTTTGCCCACTTTTTGATGAGGTTGTTTGTTTTTTTCTTGTGAATTTTTTAAGTTCCTTGTAGATTCTGAATATTAGCCCTTTGTCAGATGGATAGATTGCAAAAATTTTCTCCCATTCTGTAGGTTACATGTTCACTCTGATGATAGTTTCCTTTGCTGTGCAGAACCTCTTTAGTTTAATTAGATCCCATTTGTCAATTCTGGCTTTTGTTGCCGTTGCTTTCAGTGTTTTAGTCACAAAGTCTTTGCCCATGCTTATGTCCTGAATGGTATTGCCTAAATTTTCTTCTAGTGATTTTATGGTTTTAGGTCTTACATTTAAGTCTTTAATCCATCTTGAGTTAATTTTTGTAAAAAGTGTAAGGAAGGGATCCAGTTTCAGTTTTCTACATATTGCTAGCTGGCTTTCCCAGCACCATTTATTAAATAGGGAATCCTTTCCCCATTTTCTGTTTTTGTCAACTTTGTCAAAGATCAGATGGTTATAGATGTGTGGTGTTATTTCCGAGGCCTCCTTTCTTCTCTATTGGTCTATATGTCTGTTTTGGTACCACTACCATGCTGTTTTGGTTACTGTAGCCTTGTAGGATAGTTTGAAGTCAGGTAGTGTGAAGCCGCCACCTTTGCTCTTTTTGTTTAGCATTGTCTTGGCTACATGGGCTCTTTTTTGGTTCCATATGTTATTTAAAGTAGTTGTTTCCAATTCAGTGAAGAAAGTCATTGGTAGCTTGATGGGGATGGCATTGAATCTATAAATGACTTTGGGCAGTATGGCCATTTTCACAATATTGATTCTTCCTATCCATGAGCATGGAATGTTTTTCCATTTGTTTGTGTCCTGTCTTATTTCCTTGAGGAGTAGTTTGTAGTTCTCCTTGAAGAGGTCCTTCACATCCTTGTGAATTGGATTCCTAGGTATTTTATTCTCTTTGTAGCAGTTGTGAATGGGAGTTCACTCATGATGTGGTTCTCTGTTTGTCTATTATTGGTGTATAGAAATGCTTGTGATTTTTGCACATTGATTTTGTATCCTGAGACTTTGCTGAAGTTGCTTATCAGTTTAAAGAGATTTGGGGCTGAAATGATGGGGTTTACTACATATACAATCATGTCATCTGCAAACAGGGACAATTTGACTTCCTCTTTTCCTAACTGAATACCCTTTAGTTCTTTCTCTTGCCTGATTGCCCTGGCCAGAACTTACAATACTATGTTGAATAGGAGTGGTGAGAGAGGGCATCCCTGTCTTGTGCTGGTTTTCAAAGGGAATGCATCCAGTTTTTGCCCATTCAGTAGGATATTGACTGTGGGTTTTTCATAAACAGCTCTTGTTGTTTTAATGTATTGTTGCAGGAAGTCCGGGACCCTGAATGGAGGGACCTGCTGAAACTGTGACAGAATAACATAAATTGTGAACATTTCATGGACATTTATCACTTCCCTAATCAATAATCTTGTGATTTCCTATGCCTGTGTTTACTTTAATCTCTTAATCTGTCATCTTTGTAAACTGAGGATGTTTGTCACCTCAGGACCCTGTGATGATTGCGTTAACTGCACAAATTTTTCGTAAAGCACATGTGTTTCAACAATATGAAATCTGGGCAGCTTGAAAAAAGAACAGGATAACAGTGATGTTCAGGGAACAAGGGAGATAACCATTAGGTCTGACCGCTTGGGAGCCGGGCAGAACAGAGCCATATTTCTCTTCTGACAAAAGCGAATAGGAGAAATATCACTGAATTGTTTTTCTCAGCAAGGAACAGCCCTGAGAAAGAGAATGCATTCCTAAGGGGTGGTCTCTAAAATGGCCGCTCTAGGAATGTCTGTCTTATACAGTTGCAGACAAGGTCTCCCGTCGGACTCCCAGGCCTATTAGGATAAGGAAATTCCTGTCTAGTAAATTTTAGTCATACCGGTTGTCTGCTCTCAAACCCTGTCTCCTGATAAGATGTTAGTAATGACAATGTGTGCCCAGTGGGACATGAAACTTCATTAGCAATTTTACTTTTACCCTGGACCTGTGATCTCACTCTGCCCCCATTTGCCTTGTGATATTTTATTGCCTTGTGAAGCATGTGATCTCTGTGACCCACACCTTATTTATACACTCCCTCCCCTTTGAAAATCACTAATAAAAGCTTGCTGGTTTTGTGGCTTGGGGGACATCAAGAAACTTGCTGATATGTGATGTCTCCCACAGACACCCAGATTTAAAATTTCTCTCTTTTGTACTCTTTCCCTTTATTTCTCAGACCAGCTGACACTTAGGGAAATTAGAAAAGAACCTACACTGAAATATGGGGGGCTGGTTTGCCCCAATAATGTATGTTCTATCAATACCTAGTTTATTGAGAGTTTTTAGCATGAAGAGCTGTTGAATTTTATCAAAGGCCTTTTCTGCATCTATTGAGATAATGATGTGGTTTTTGTCATTGGTTCTGTTTATGTAATGGATTACATTTATTGATTTGCATATATTGAACCAGTCTTGCATCCCAGGGATGAAGCCAACTTGCTCATGGTGGATATGCTTTTTGATGTGCTGCTGGATTCATTTTGCCAGTAATTTATTGAGGATTTTCACATTGATGTTCATCTGGGATATTTGCCTAAAATTTTCTTTTTTTGTTATGTCTCTGCTAGGCTTTGGTAACAGGATGATCCTGGGCTTATAAAATGAGTTAGAGAGGATTTCCTCTTTTTCTAATTATTGGAATAGTTTCAGAAAGAATGGTACCAACTCCTCTTTGAACTGCTGGTAGAATTCAGCTATGAATCCATCTGGTCCTGTACTTTTTTTGGTTGGTAGGCTATTAATTATTGCCTAAATTTCAGAACCTGTTACTGGTCTATTCTGAGATTCAGTTTCTTCTTGGTTTAGTCTTGGGAGGGTGTGTCCAGCAATTTATCCATTTCTTCTAGACTTTCTAATTTATTTGCATAGACGTGTTTATAGTATTCTGTGATGGTAGTTTGTATTTCTGTTGGATTAGTGGTGATATCCCCTTTATCATTTTTTATTGCATCTATTTGATTCTTCTCTCTTTTCTTCTTTATTAGTCTTGCTAGCGGTCTATCTATTTTGTTGATCTTTTCAAAAAAACTAGCTCCTGGATTCCTTGATTTTCTTTCAAGGGTTTTTCATGTCTCTATCTCCTTCAGCTCTGCTCTGATCTTAGTTATTTCTTGTCTTCTGCTAGCTTTTGAATTTGTTTCCTCTTGCTTCTCTAGTTCTTTTAATTGTGATGTTAGCATGTCAAGTTTAGATCTTTCCAGCTTTCTCCTGTGGGCATTTAGTGCTATAAATTTCCTGCTACACACTACATTGTGTCTTTGTTCTCATTGGTTTCAAAGAACATCTTTATTTCTGCCTTCAGTTTGTTATTTACCCAGTAGTCATTCAGGAGCAGGTTGTTCAGTTTCCATGTAGTTGTGCAGTTTTGAGTGAGTTTCTTAATCCTGAGTTCTAATTTGATTGCACTGTGGTCTGAGAGATAGTTTGTTGTGTTTTCTGTTCTTTTACATTTGCTGAGGTGTGTTATACTTCCAATTATGTGATCAATTTTAGAATAAGTGCAATGTGGTGCTGAGAAGAATGTATATTCTGTTGATTTGTGGTAGAGAGTTCTGTAGATTTCGATTCAGTCCTCTTGGTGCAGAGCTGAGTTCAAGTCCTGCATATACTTGTTAATTTTCTGTCTCATTTATCTGTCTAATATTGACAGTGGGGTATTAAAGTCTCCCACTATTATTGTGTGGGAGTCTAAGTCTCTTTGTAGATCTCTAAG
>NW_012109641.1:30419-37514 GCF_000951045.1 Mandrillus leucophaeus | reverse complement strand
CGTTCTCTCCATCACTTTCAGGTACACCAATCAAACATAGATTTGGTCTTTTCACACAGTCCCATATTTCTTGGAGACTTTGTTTGTTTGTTTTCACTTTTTTCTCTAATCTTGTCTTTATGTTTATTTCACTAATTTGATCTTCAGTCACTGATATTATTTCTTCTGTTTGATCAAATCAGCTATTGAAGCTTGTGTATGCTTCATGAAATTCTCGTACTTTGGTTTTCAGCTCCATGAGGTCATTTAAGTTCTTCTCTACAATGATTATTCTATTTAACCATTCTTCTAACCTTTTTTCAAGATTTTTAGCTTCCTTGCGATGGGTTAGAACATGCTCCTTTAGCTTGGAAAGTTTGTTATTACCAACTTTCTGAAGCCTACTTCTGTCAGCTCATCACTCATTCTGCATCCAGTTTTGTTCCCTTGCTGGTGATGAGTTGTGATCCTTTGGAGGAGAAGAGGCATTCTGGTTTCTGGAATTTTCAGCTTTTCTGCTCTGGTTTCTCCCCATCTTTGTCATTTAATCTACCTTTGGTCTTTGATGTTGGTGGCCTACAGATGGGATTTTGGTGTGGACATCCTTTTTGTTGATGTGGATGCTATTCCTTTGTTTCTTAGTTTTCTTTCTAACAGTCAGGTCCCTCAGCTGCAGGTCTGTTGGAGTTTGCTGGAGGTCCTCTCCAGACCCTGTTTGCCTGGGTATCACTGCTGCAAAACAGCAAATATGGCTGCCTGATCCTTCTTCTTTAAACTTCATCCCAGAGGGGCACTGACCTGCATGAGGTGTCTGTCAGCCCCTACTGGGAGATACCTCCCAGTCAAGCTACACAAGAATCAGGGACCCACTTGAGGAGGCAGTCTGTCCGTTATTGGAGCTTGAACGTCATGCTGGGAGAACCACTGCTCTCTACAGAGCTGTCAGGCAGGCACGTTTAAGTCTGCAGAAGCTTTCTGCTGCCTTTTGTTCAGATATTCCCTGCCCACAGAGGTGGAATCTAGAGAGGCAGTAGGCCTTGCTGAGCTTTGGTGGGCTCTGCCCAGTTCAAGCTTCCCTGTGGCTTTGTTTACACAGTGAGCATAAAACCACCTGCTCAAGTCTCAGCAATGGCAGATGCCCCTCCCCCCACCAAGCTCCAGCATCCCAGGTCAATCTCAGACTACTGCACTAGCAGTGAGCAAGGATCCGTGGGTGTGGGACCCACCAAGCCAGGCATTGGAGGGAATCTCCTGGTCTACCAGTTGCGAAGACTGTGGGAAAATGCACAATATTTGGGCAGGAGTGTATAGTTCCTCTAGGTATCATCTCTCACGGTTTCCCTTGGCTAGGAAAGGAAAATCCTCCAACCCCTTGCACTTCCCTGGTGAGGCAGTGCCCCACCCTGCTTCAGCTTTCCCTCCATGGGATGCACCCACTGTCCAACCAGTCCCAATGAGATGTACCAGGTACCTCAGTTGCAAATGCAGAAATCACCCATCTTCTGCGTCAATCTCACTGGGAGATGCAGGCTGGAGCTCTTCCTATATGGCCATCTTGGAAGCAACCCCCAATTGTTTGCTTACTTAATTGTTATGGCTAGAACCCACAATACAATGTTGAATATAAATGTCACAAACACATTCCCTTGTATTGTTTTTGAATTTAGGGGGAAAGCTTTTCATTTTTCACTATTACATATGGTGTAAGTTGCATATTTTTCATAAATATCCTTTATTAGGTTGAGGAAATTCTCCTCAATTCCTACTTATTCCATGGTTTTTCTTCATGAAAAGGTGCTGAACTTTGTCAAATACTTTTTTGCTTCTGCTGAAGGGATCATCTATTTCCCAATTTTTATCTACCCATATCTCCTATCAAATTGATTGATTTTTGTATGTTGAAATATTCTGTATGCTTGAGATAAATCCCACTTGGTTTTGTTGTATAATCTTTTTTATATATTGGTGGATTTAGTTTACTAGTATTTTGTTTGAGAATTTTTTCATGTAAGGGATATTGGCTATGTTTACTTTTGATATCTTTGTGTGGTTGTGGTATCAGTGTAATTCTAGTTTGATAGAATGTGTTGCAAATATCACTTTCTTTCCTATTTTCTCCAAGAATTTGTGAAGGATTGGTCATTTTTAATTACACATTTGGTGTAGTATCACAGTAAAGCCATTCTCTTTTTACTTTATGTGAGTATTTTGATGACAAATTCATTCTCTTAATTGTTACAGGTTTATCTAAATTTTCTATTTCTTCTTGAGTCAATTTTCATAGTTCATGTCTTTCTAGAAATTTTTCTACTAACAAGTTTATCTAATTTTTGACATACAATTGTTGTTAGTGTCCTCTCATAATTTTTTTTATTTCTGGGAAATATAATTACTACCTTTATTTATAGATTCCTTATTGGTTTAATATTCATTTAATTTCAATGGTATACAAAAACTTTGATTCTATATAGCTGTGTTCTCCTATCCTTGTACTGTTATTCTGATCTAAATTACATTTTTTACCTCATGTACCCTTTAGCACACTTACATTTTTTATGTTAGGTAAGTTTATTTTAGGTGAGTTAAGAGAAAAAGCTATTATAAATAAAAACACTCATATTGTTGTTTATATTTATCTATTTAATTACCCTTACTAGTGCTCTTTACTTGTTCACATAGTTTTTATTGACTTTCTAGTGTCTTTCAGTTCAGATTGAATGACTCCCTTTGCATTTGCTATATTGCAGGTCTGCTAGTGACAAGTCTCCATTTTTGCTTCTGTGGGCATGTCTTAACTTCTTGATTTGTGAAGCATAGTTTTGAAGGACAGAAAATTCTTAGCTGTAAGATTTTTTCTGAACACTTTGCATATGTCATCACAGTGCCTGTTGGCATTCTTGGAATTAGCTGTCAATGTTATTGGGGATCCCTTGAATATGCAGCATCACTTTTCTATTTCAGCTTTGAAGATTCTCTGTTTGACTTTGGCTTTTGATCATCTTATTTTGATATGCCTAGGGTTGGATGTTTTTGAGTTAATCTTACTTGGGGTTCATAGAACTTTTTGATTGGATAGTTTAGTGTCTGTCTGTAAAATAAAATTTGAGAGCAAAAATATAGAATAGGGGATGTTCCACTCATATTCTCCCACAGCAACAAGAATTTAGGAGCCTTCCACAGACAAAAGTACAGTTGTGAGTATATTGGACTCCAGGTCAAAGGCAGCAAAACATTAGGCGAGCCCAAGACTGAAGAGAGCTGTTTTGAGAAGGTGTTTTCACAACCAGGTAGAAGGCTCACTGTACATGTTCCTGGATACAGACCTGGAAACAACACTTTGCCCGAGTAAATCTGCATATAGGTCTCTTTGACTTTGGTCCTGCCACCAGAACAATCTGCCAAGGGACCTGAGAGGAGTCATAACCACCCCTGCCTTGGGTGACAGGCCTATTGACTTTGGTCTTGACAGTGAACCCTGAAGCAAGGCACCTGGCACCAGCCCCTTCTGTCCTCATTTCCACTGTGAATATTGATTTCATTCTGAAACACAACTTATTCTCACCCAGTTGTGGGCAGAGAGTATTCCTAGCCACCCAGCGGCCCACTGGGAGATATGTCTGTCTGTGCCCATGTTGGTACATCTTCCAACTTTGGACTGATTGCAGATTCTGAAGCAGCCCTGCTTTAGCTCTGCTCAGTTGTGATCCAGGGGCAGTCTTTCCCTACCATGAACATGGTAGGAGGCATGCCGCTCTAATCCTCCAGAGGCCTGCTTGCAAATTGTGAACCCTGAAGCAGCCCTGTAACTCAGTTCCACCACTCTCAGTAAAAGTACACGGCGAATCTTGTCAATCCAGGAACCCATCCAGTGATCCAGTAGGAGCAATCCGGGGACTCAGAAAGAGCTACTCTCATTATGCTCATGGAAACAGAACCACCATCTGCAGACCCAACTGTGGAAACTTGATCCAGTGCAGCCCTAACGAATAAGATTTTAGACAAAGTCCAATACTCTCAAGGACCAGATAGAACCTACAGCCACTTGAGCTGCTGATAACAGTTCCACCATCGATGGACCATATTTGGACCCAGCTGAAGCCACATAACATGTCTGAAATCCCATTGAACTTAGAACCCAGAAGCAATCCTATAAGCCTGGGGACCAAAGAGGAGAAGGTCTTTGTCTTCCAAAACCAGTCTGTAAAAACTGGAAGATGTGTTTGCTTCTTCCAACCCACAAACACAAATGCAAGGCACATGGACAATAACATATCAGACTACCAAGAAGTCTCCACTTATCGCCTATCTGGCACTTGGTGACTCACACATTCTGCTGCTGCCTTTCTTTAACTCATCAAAATATTACCAGCATTAGGCAGTTGTGTGTAATTAACTTACCAAAATTCCTGTGGTTGGGGTTTGTGCCCACGTACACGTTTATGCCTTCGCACAGGCTGGCTGGGATGTCAAAAATGAGGTTAGAGGTCTGGATTTTTAAAACATCCCTGGTGTTTTGCCAGCATGGAATGTTCATTTGCTGACTGTCTCCAGAGTTCGTGGCTTCTAGTCACAACAGAGCTGGTTTCCTCTTTTTCATTCTCCTTCCTTACAAATAGTGTTCATAACCAATCACTTCTCAAAGAAGTTCATTCTGGAGAGCTGTGGGCATAGGAGTGGGGTGCATACGAGGTTTAATCCCCATTGCCCTGAGGGTGACCAGCGGATAAGCTGCCCAGATTTTGATTCCACACATGGAGTTTCCAACTCTAGAACTTGTGGTCTGCCTTTTGCAGTAACTTCCTCATTACCATGCAGGGTAGTCAGAATCAAGCCAATCTTGAATATCTTCTCTCCTAGAAATCTGCAGAGCAGTTCTGGGTGAGAACACAGGGTGCACTCGAGGTGACGTGCTTGGGGCCACACAATGGGATGGGAGAGTGGCTGTGACATCAGTGATGAGTCCTGAGCTTGTGATCAGGAGTCCAGACCCTGTCTCTTGATTAGCTGTGTGACCTTTCACAGGTTGCCTAACCCCTCTGAGGTTTGGGTTTCACAGCCATTAAATGGGTTGAATACCCAGGAACCTGACTACCTTGAGGTGGTCATGGGGTCAGGCCTGCAGCTCCAGCCTTGGAGGTGTTCTGTTTGGGCAGCCGTCAGGGGAGACTACTTGAGGAGGAGCCAGTGCCTTGGGATTAAGAAGATGGTGCTCCTCCCTCAGGGTAATGGGAGGGGGAGTTCTTAAATGCCCTGGAGTATCCAGGTCTGGAGAGAAGAGGACATGACCTGAAACTCAGCAGGTGGTGGTGAGTTTCAGGCTGCTGAGGCTGTGGCAGAGGCAGTGTGCAGTTCTCTGCCCCATCCTTTGAAATACCAGGAGCACAGCTGACACAGGCTGAAAGGGAAACTTAGTTGTGATACAGCCAAGAGCCTGTCAGCTTCTGTAGGGGGTTCTCCTTACCCTGAGTGTATAGAGAGGTGATGACCACTAGTGGGAGCTGGGAAACCATATAGCCTCCTGTAACAAGTAAATGTTGATATTTGCATTGGAGATATGGGGAGTTAACACTCTCCACGGGAGATTTGTTCTTTTGCTTACAGTTTCTTACTTAGGTAACTGAGAAGTGAAGCTTTTGAAAAAAGCAAAAAAGAAATTTAACTTATTATGTGGGGTAGGGACAAAGGAAAGTCACCAAGTTCAGGAATGGCGTAACCCAGACTTGCTGTAAGAGCGTGACTTCTGTGCCTGACCATAGGCTGACACTGGTGACCAGGGCCATCTGGGGCAGAGCTGTGAACTCAAGGAAGCAGGTAAGTGTCAGGGGAGGGTGTGGGAGGGAACACCAAGCTGGCTGTGCCCAAGAGAAGGGGGCCTGTCTAATACACTGCCAGGGACATCACAGAATGAGGTTATGCCTTTATTTCTTCTGCAATTACTTATTGACTGTGTGTGGTACTGTAGGGACTGGGAGGGGAGGAAAGAGCTAAATGGCTTTCTCTAGACATGTGGGCTGTCTCCCCAGTAGTAACTTGCTGGCCCTGCCCTTGAGGTGAGGAAGAGTATGAAGGACTCCTTGATCAAGCTTGTCCTCTTTTCTTACCTCTTCCTCTCTTCTGTTTCCACTGCAGCTGAATAAGCAAGCAGGCAGCCTGCCATGGGGCCCTGCTCCAAGGACCGGTCCTTCTGCTGGATGATTGGGCTCCTGGTATTCATTAACCTCCTCCTTAGTGAGTGGCAGGGTCCCTGGGAAGGAAGGGCAATTGGAGAGGGCTGGGCTAGCTGGGCCCTGATCAACGGGTGGGCTGTTCAGCTTCCAATGTCTTTGGGCAACAAAAGACAAAAACACTCTGTTATGATTTACAAATGGAACATATTTGGTTGGAGTCCCAAGATGGAAAGAATGATAAGTTTTTTGGTGGTGAGAAAGCTGGCACCCCTGAGCCAGGGCTGCTTTGGCTGCACTGAGAGAATCGTCACCCACTGCCTGGGCCTAGGGCTGATCTCCAAGCAAATCATCACAAAGGAGAGGGCCCTTGAACGTCTCAATCTTAAAATCGTGTTTGTAATTTGCATTACTGTTCATTTTAAAAGTTAAAAAGAATTTATCTTTGGGTAAAATGTGTCTATAGTGGGCGTGCTTCACATCCCTGTGAGTTGCCTTTCCTCCACTGGAAAATGCTGCTCGGACCCTTGGATGAAACCATGTTTATCACAACACCTTTCTAGGAAAAACCCTGGAAAGAAACAGGAGCCGCCCATCAGTTCAGGAACGTGTGAACAAGTCCAAGAGTATCTGTACCATTGCATATTATGGAGGTTACAAAAACAAATGTTCTAGTTATCTGGAAGGAATGTTCAACTTCCATGAATTAAGATGCATAGATTCCCATCAGCAAGATTCAGGAAACTGAATACAATACAATCTTTGCTTCATAAAAGGAAACACAGTCACCAAAATTTAAGTGTTTATACATCGAAATATTTCTAAGACTATGCTAAAAATGTGGAAGGAATCAGTAGATTGCCAACATAGGCTACAAGAGGGCATAAAATTGAGGAAGAAAACACACAAAGAGGGAGAAAGTAGAGAACACAGAAAGTTAAGAAAAAGTGAA
>NW_012109641.1:18181-29724 GCF_000951045.1 Mandrillus leucophaeus | reverse complement strand
GGAGGGAAGGAAGGACTTAGAATTTCTTGTTTTCGGCGTAGGAGATCTGTGTTCACAGAAAGAAAATGATTCTCTCAGGGAACAACTGTGAAGGAATGAAATTGAAATTGGTTGTCCAATTAGGCCTGACTTCTGTGGTACTGAATGAGACAAGCTCCCATGCAGTAGAGTTTGGTCAGAGGCTGTCTGTGGAAGGAACATCACCGTGAAATTGCTCTGGATCCTCTGAGGAATCCTGAAGCTCCAGAGTTGGATGCATTTTTTTCTGTGCTTTCTGGATTATCCCTGTTCCAGTTCACCCTTGACTCAGGGAGAGGAATGGGTGGTGAAGTAGTGATGATGAAGGTGGAAATGAGGAATTTGTCCTCATCATTCTTAAACTCTTGCACCCTTCCTGTACTTGTGTTTGGATAGGGAAGTGTGGAAGGGAAGGAGAGAGACTGAGGGTGGCTCAGCTCACATATAATTTCCCAGAGACACAGGAAGCTACATGTGAGGGTGGTCCTAGACTTCTGGCTACCCCCTGACCATAACAATAACAGCACTTACTGAATGCCCACTCCATGTCTGCCAGCAGGGAGTGGAGGAGAAAGTGTCTTTGCATTAGGAGCTCCAGACAGATACGTGAGACAATGGAGATGGCACCAAGAAGTACAGTTTGGGCATCAAACATGAATCGTTGGTTTGTGAGTGTGCTGATGGAGGCTATGTTAGACAAATGAGCAATATTTTATGTTGTTTACAGAGCTTTAAATTTTATACAAATTGAATTAATGTTTAGCTCCACCTTGTAAATGACCACCTGTTCCCTGGCTTGTTTTTTCTTCTTCAGGATTAGCATCTTTGTAGATCAGAGAGCTCCTGCTGCCTTCCTTCCCTCTCTGAATCTTCATCTTCCTCCCAGCTGTGCTCTTCATCCACCATCTGGGGCAGATCCTCCCTGGCAGCCTGAGGGCTGAGCCTCCTCTCTTCCTGGTTCCCAGTTCCCTCGTCCAGGAAGTGGGGTCTGTCCAGGCTGCCTGTTTAACCCTCTGCTAGCCAGAAGTCTCTGCTCTGCTCAGCCACTGAAAGTACCTGCTTCCTTTTTCAGGAGAGGGCAGTTGGGGTGGAGACCCCAGAAGCTGCTCAGGTCCTGGTGGGTTCAGACAACAGTGTAGCTCAGCTCCGGGGAGGGCAGGTGAGGGTGGAAGAGCTCATGGACCATGTCCTGGAGGGGAGGCCCTGGGCTGGGGGGGAAGGTGGGCTTCAGGTGTGGTTCTGCCCTGTGTGACCCAGGACAAGTCTACCCACTAGAGAGCCCCCTCCTCTGTTAAAGCAGGGACTTGGGCAGATCATCCCCAAGTCCCCTCCCAGCAGTGAGGCTCTGGGATTCTGTGGCTTCATCAAGGCCTCTGCTTTGTCTCTCCCATCCTTTCTTGTCCTATCCTGTGGCTTTACAGGTACTGAGAGCTGGTGAACCTGTTTTGGGCTCCTTCAGAGAGAAAACTCTGGGTGTCTCTGTGGCCACTTCCTCAGCCCTTGAGGGAGGAAGGGACTTTTCCTCTCTCAGCCTCCTCTACCTGACCCTCTGCTTCTCTGCCTCTGCTCCTGAGAGGGCTCTCCGGGGCCAATGCCCTTAGACCACCTGCTGAAAGACATTAGTCCATTCTCTCATTGCTTTAAAGAACTACCTGATACTGGGTAATTTACAAAGTAAAAAGGTTGAATTGACTTTCAGTTCTTCAGGTTGTATAGGAGGTATGACTCGGGAGGCCTCATGAAACTTACAATCATGCCAGAAGGTGAAGGGGAAGGAGGAGAGAGCAGAGGAGGTGCTACACACTCTTAGAAACCCAGATCATGTGAGAATTCACTCACTATCATGGGAATAGCAATGAGGAATCCATCCCCATGATCCAGTCACCTCACACCAGACCCCTCCTCCAACTTTGGGGATTATATTTTGACATGAGATTTGGGTGGGACACAAATCCAAACCATATCAGACATCCACTCCCTCCCCACAGTGTGTGGAAACATGTTCTGCACGCTGCACTCAGGAACGTCTTCTACAGCTACGGCATTTAGAAGCTGCTAATGAAAGCCTCAGTCAGACTTTTTCAGTTCCTGTCTGCTCAACAGAAAACACTAGCTTATTTCTAGATGATCCCTCTTAAAGTGCTGACAAGGAGAAAGGCAAACATTATTTTGATCAGAATTATCCATGAAAATACCTTAGGAAGGTCCCTCTGTGGAGTCTGAAATGTTGTCTCTCTAGCTAGTCCAATTGTCTTACTTCCCCAGTCAGAAAAGAGAACTGTTTTTGAGTCCTACATTCATCTGAGCACTTACGTTTTGTGTCCATTATTGTACCAAAAATTGTATATTGAAACATGCAATTAACTGTGAATGGGATGATTGACTGAGGAGTTAAAGAATACTTCTATTTCACTCATTAATTAATGAGGGACCCAGTAGGATATTATAAACAGTTCAAAGGGAGAGTCAAAGACACCTATGTAGGCCAACAGGAATGCTGAAATGAATTTACAAATAGATGCCCTGCGATCACAGGGCTTATGGTATTTATGGGTACATAGACAGATGACTGTCTGGAGGATACACATTTGATTTCCGTGGGAATGAGGCATACTTTGAACTTTTACTTGAAGCAGCTCCACATAATTTTCAATGTAACATATGATAGTTTTATAACACAAAACAACCAACTATAGAAAGGCGAAATGGTTAAACCAAATAAAGTTAATAATAGAATCTTTTCAGATTATACTTGTGATAACAAGGGATCTGTCCTTTCTTCCATCTTTATTTTTCAGTTGATTGTGAGAACAGTGTCTCACTATATTTTCCAGCTTGGTCTTGAACTCCTGTCCTCAAGCCATCTTCCTGTTTGGGACTCCCAAAGTGCTGGGATTACAGACATGAGCCATTGCACCCAGCCCTTCCCTCCATCTTTACCACTTTCCTTGCTATAAAGATGTTCTCAGCTTTTCAGTAATATGGTAATTGATGATGACCATGTGTGGACATAGAGCAACGAGCTTCCTTTTAAACTCAGGGCTCCAGTAACCAAGTAGGCCCTGGCTAGACCTTGACACCCTGCAGCCACTTACGGCATTGAACTCAGAGATGTTTAAATCCCTAGAACCCATCCCTGTACCAGGAGGGGACCCCTGAGAGGGGTGGCTGCTGGGGAGGAAAGGATAGCAGATTGGAAGCTGGGAACATCTGGTTCTGATTCCAGGTGGGCTTGGGCAACTAATACTTATCATGATAATGGGAGCAGCTAATATTGATAGGACAACTACTGAATACTGTGCTGAAAAATTTTCTCTGTTTAAACCCAAAGAAGAGTCCAATGAGGTAAGCATTTTCATTTTTTTCCATACCACATATGAGACTGCTGAAGCCAGAGAGGTTAAATAACTGCTCAAGTTTACACAGCCAGAAGATGAAGGATCAGGACTTAAGTCTCATGGACTCTGAGGTTCAATCTTTTCACCACTTTGTGACACCAGTCAGCTGTATCACCTGACTCCAAAATAAGTTTTGGGTGGATCTAAGAGTAAATATAAAATTTAAAACCAAAGATACAAAAAGAATAAGCCATAAAAATGGATACATTTGACTTTATGAAAATGACATTTTGGCATTGCAAACAGTCTGCAAGTAAAGTTGGAAAACAAACTTAAAAAATTGTAGTATGTTAGAATAAAGGCGAATGTTCTTAAAATATGTCTAACTCCTATAAACTAATAGAAAAGAAACAAGTATAGATGGACAAAAGACATTAGCAGACAGTTCATCGTTCACAGAAAAGGCAGTAAGAATGACATAGTAATCTAAAATGATGATGATGAATCTTATTTATAGAAGAAATGCCCATTAAAACTATAATGAAACATTTTCCCCTATCAACTTGACAGAAGGCAAAAAGTTTGATGATTAAGTATTGTTAAGAAACCTAAATATTATTGGTAGGACTGTAGATAGGAACACTCTTTGGAGATAATAATATCAATCAAAAGTATAAGTACATGTGCCTTTGATTCATTGGATCCATCCTAATGATGTTCACTGTTATATACACATCCATGTGTGTAAAGGCACAAATATAAGGATATTCATTGCAACATTGGGGTGTTAAGTAACAACTTAAATATCAGAAGCCGAGGAGGATTAGAGCCCCACAAGGAACAGTATGCAGATAGGAGATGGGACACATCTATGTGTACAGATGAAGAGTGGGCTCCAACAAATGTTGCTTTAAGAAAAGACAAAGAGCAGGATAGTCGCATAGCGTGTGTTGTGTATGTGGAGATGCACATGTGTGTGTTTGAGTGCATAGACTATCTCTGCATAGTAACACAAGACACTGATAATAGTGCCTGCCTCTAGGAGCCAGAACCAGGCAATGGGAGTCCCAAGCAGGAGTGACACTTCCTTTTTCAATCTCCTTAATTTCTCCCTCCTTTTAAAAAATCATATGAATATATAATCCGATTAAAATCAAAAAATTAAAAAGCCTCTTAGTGTTACTGAAATGCAACCTCTTCAGCCTTTGCATGGGGATAATAATCTGTAACCTCCCACCTTGAAGGGTTGTCCTGAGAATCATCAGAAATTCAGTATCTGAAGAAACCGATGAGAGGTAGAAACTGGGAATCAAATTCATGGGGCATGGGCAACCTCTTTTCCAGACAGGGAAACATTGGGAGAAATCCAGCTACAGTACTGTGGCAATTCCATGGCAGGTCAACCCTACTGTTGAGTGCTTTTTTAAAATGTATCATATTTTTAATGCTTGTAGGAGCCCACGAGTACTTGTAATTATTATCTCTATTGTTCATATGTGGGAACTCAAGACTTAGATTAGTAACTTCGTAAAGATCATTTGGCCAGTAAATATGGTGGATCTGAGATTGAACCCACATTGTCCCACTCCAGAGCTTGCGCTTCATGTGATTTGCTGGCCAAGGGTCCAGCCCTGACTCTCCAGGAACCCCTGAAAGAGTTAACATGTAATCCTTCTGTGCCACCTGTCTTTGTCCATTTGTGTGGCTATAAAGGAATACCTGAAGCTGGGTAATTTATGAAGAGCAGAGGTTTATTTGACTCATGCTTCTTCAGGCTGTACAAGAAGAGTGGCATCAGCATCTGCTTCTGTTGAGGGCCTCAGGAAGCTTCTGCTTATGGCAGAAGGTGAAATGGAGCAGACATCACAAGGCAAGAGAGGGAGCAAGAGAGAAGAGAGTGAGCTGCACGGGTGTTTTTCACATTCAGTTCTCACAGGAACTAGTAGAGCAAGAACTCACTCACTACCACAAGGATGGCACCAAGACATTAATTAGGGATCCACCCCCATGATCCAAACACCTCCCACTGGGGCCTACCTCCAACACTGGGGATCTAATTTCAACATGCAATTTAGAGGGGACAAAGAACTAAACTATATCACCACCTTTCCTGAGTTCCTGCATTAGGACTGTCAGATAACAACTTGTCAGATAACAAGTTCCTAGGACTGTCAGATAACAAGAACTGAGTGACTGAAACAATGGAAATTTATTGTCACACAGTTCTGGAGACTAGAAGCCCCAAATCAAGGTGTTGACAGGGCCACGCTACCTTTGAAATCTGCAGAGGTATATTAGTCAGCTATGGATACCATAACGAAATACCATAAACTGGATGGCTTAAACAACAGAAAGTTATTTTCTCCCAGTTCTAGAGGCTGGAAATTCATGATCAAGGCTGCGGCCAATTAAATTTCTGGTGAGGGCTCTCTTCTGGTTTTGCAGAAGGCTGTCTTCTATGTCTTCACATGGCCTTTCTCAGAATATGTGCATGGAGAAAACTCTCGTGCTTTTTGAAGTCTCTTGTTATAAGAACACTAACACTACTGGGGCATGGCCCCACCCTTGTGAACTCTTATGAATTTAACCTTACTTCATTAGAGGCCTCATCTCCAAATACAGTCACACTGGCTGTCAAGGCTTCAGCATATGAATTTGGGGGTAACATAAATATTCATTCCATAACAAGAGAAACCTGTCCTTGCCCCTTCTTAGCTTCTGGTGTTTGCTGGCAATCAGTGGTGTTCCCTGTCTTGTAGCTGCATTGGTCAAATCCTCCATCTTCATGAACCTTCTCCCTATGTCTCTTTTCATTGTCTTCCCTCTGTGCATGTCAGTGTCTTTGTCTAAATTCTCTCTTTTTATAAGAACACCTGTCATATTGGATTAGAGACCACCCTCGTGACCTTATCATAATTGGACTATATCTGCAAAGATCAGATTTCCAGATAAGGTGGCCTTCTGAAGTGCTGGGTTTAGGACTTCAACATATCCTTTACAGGGGACACAATTCAACCCATGCCCCACCTCTCCCTCACAAACAAGCCCTCCTGACCAGGGGACACTAGAGTCTAATAAATATGTCTGCAGCATCACCTTCCATGTATCCTGGGGTGCCCGCCTGGAGACCAAATTTGTATTTCTTCTTTGTTTATAAATATTGAAAGGTGTGTCTGCACCTTGAAAGAGGTATTCCAAAAAATTTCAAGTGTTCTTCCTTGGTTATGAAAGTATGGTATGAACAGGTCACATTTGGGGAGAAGGAATAAGGAACTAAATCTTTAGGATTTTAAGACACTTAAAAGTGCCTTCCTGTGGGGAGTATGGATGTGGGGATGTCACTGTATAGATGTTGGGTGCAGTGTGGGAGCTCATTGTTGGGGAGGGCAGGTGGCCCAAGGTTCTGGGTCTGGGAGGTGGCTGCCCTGGGAAGAGGCTGTGTGTGTGAGTTGAAAGTGGCTCTCTCCCATGGTGCCTGCATCTTTGGCCTCTTTGGGCTGCTGCCCACTATCCGGGGAAGACCTTGGGACATAGGTGACCAGATGGCCTTTGCCAGGAAGCTTCACTACCATAACCAACACCACCCTTCAGAAATATTTGATCCTTGGATGGTCATCTTCCTACCCAAGGGAGATTTAATGAAGGTCCTGAAGGAGTTCAGCTCACCTGCCTGTCCTGTGGCACTCTACCTGCACCTGGCCACAGAGGTGCATCTACATCTATAATTGGGGTTCGGGGTCCAGTGGTGTTGCAGTCTCACCGATGCACCTTAATGTAGAAGTTTCCCGTTGTCTGAACTAGTACCCTGGGTTTTTTGTCCTACGTCCAGGAAAATTAAGAAACATAGGCACAAAGATGAGGTTGGAGCAAAAGTTTAATAAGCGAAAGAAGAAATGTTCTCCGCAGCAGAGAGGGGAGTCGGAGTGGACTGCTGGGTTATAGAGCTGAATTCAAAAACTTTTTACAAGAAACTTCTCTTATCTCTGCAGTAGTTTAAGTAACTTCTCCTATCAGGCTGTCTGCACAACTCCCCCTTCTCTATGTAGTTGTGGGTATGTCTCTGGGCAAGCCCAAAGTACCACTTCTCTTGTTTGTATAATTGTGGGTTTGTTTTCTGTAAGCCCACCTTCTCCCTGTGCAAGTTCCCACCATGACTATGCCTGAAAAGGGGAAGAAACTTTTTCCTGGGAGCTTGCTAATAGACAAAGAACAAAAAGTTTCTGTGCTGGGCTCTGTTTGCTTATCTGTCCAGGTGCAGCCTGAGTTTTTTTCACTACCTCCTCCCAGGTTGTTTTATTTTTGCCTGTTGCTGTGACTTTTCAGGCAGGCTGCTTCTGCAGTGTGAATTTTTTCTCCAATCATTTTTCCTTCCCTTCTCCCTCAGTGGCAATAGTCGCCCCAAACCTTGGCTGTCTCACCCCAGTCTCTCTCTCATACACTCCTCCTTGGGACAGTCTTGAGCCCTGTGAATGGCTTTAACTTGGGTGGGCAAGGCCACTTTGATTAATAGTCAGCCTCACTTAGTGTGGATTTGTGAACAGGGAGCCTGGTTCAGAGGAGGTGCAACTGCCAACCACAGGTGAGTCCTAGCACTCACTGCAATTGGAAAAGTGGAAATTTATCTGGCTTCTGTTCAAGTGGTGAGATCCAGCAGGAGCAGCCTATTCACTCAGAGTGTACCACTGGTATCCACCCCCCAGCCAGCACACTACTCCAGGACAGGCTGGATAGGACTCCTCCCCACTGAGACTCTAGGAACCCTGAAATACTCAGGATCCTGTGGGTGCATAAAGGCAGGGATTGGAGCTTGGAGGACGGAGTGCACTTCTACCCTTTCTGCTACTGACAAATGGGCACCATGTCTCAGGACCTGCTAGGCACTGGCCTTTTTGCCCTTGCTTGTTTAGAGGGCTCTGGCGGCACAGCCTCATCTGGCTCTCCTCAGCAACATTTTGTGGGCCAGGTCAGGTGTCTGTGCTGTGCCCCAGGATGCTCTGTGGGAGAGCATAGGTCCCCTCTTGAACTGGGTGTCAGAGGAGTGTGAGATGTAGGAGGAGGAATCGTGGAGGAACTGGAGGTGATAGGAGGAGGCTGGTGGCTGCTCACTTGCTGCCTCTTCCTGTATGACCCGAGGCAGAACTGGGCAGTGCACTGGCCCACTGATATGATTTGAATGTTTGTCCCCTCCAGATCTCATGGGGAAACGTGATTCCCACTGGGGATGAAGGGAGAATCTGGTGGGAGGTGATTGGATCATGGGGGCAGGTCCCACAGTGGTTTAGCGTCATTCCCTTGGTGCTAGGTGGGTACTTGCTCAGTTAGTTCACAGGAGATCTGGTTGTTTAAAAGTTTGTGGCACCTCCCCATCTCTCTTTTTTTTCTTTCTGTTAACTTTTTATTTTAGCCGCAGGGATACACTTGCAATTTTGTTATATAGTTAAACTCATATCACGGGGGTTGTGGTACAGATTATTTCTTCACTCAGGTACTAAGCCTATTACCCAATAGTTATTTTTTTTCTGATCCTTTCCCTCCTCCCACCCTTTTACACTCCAGTAGGCCCCAGTCTCTGTTGTTCCTTACTTTGTGTCCATGTGTTTTCATCATGTAGCTCCCACTTATATGTGAGAACGTGTGGTATTTAGCTTACTGTTCCTGCATTAGTTTGCTAAGGATGATGGCCTCCAGCTCCACTCCCATTCCTGCAAAAGACATGATCTCATTCTTTTTATGGCTGCATAGTATTCCATGGAATATATGTACCATATTTTCTTTATCCAGTCTACCATTGATAGGCATTTAGATTGATTCCATGTCTTTGCTATTGTGAATAATATTGCAATGAACGTACACATGCATGTGTCTTTTGTTAGAATGATTTCAATTTCTTCATATATGTATATGTCCTTTAAGTTCTGGGACACATGTGCAGAACATGCAGGTTTGTTACATAGGTATACTCGTGCCATGGTGGTTTGCTGCACCCATCAACCCATCATCTACATTAGGTATTTCTCCTAAAGGTATCTCTCCTCTAGCCCCCCACCGCCCAACAGGCCCTAGTGTGTGATATTCCCCTCCCTGTGTCCATCTGTTCTCATTGTTCAACTCCCACTTATGAGTGAGAACACAGGGTGTTTGGTTTTCTGTTCTTGTGTTAGTTTGCTGAAAATGATGGTTTCCAGCTTCATCCATATCCTTGCAAAGGACATGAACTCATCCATTTTTATAGCTGCATAGTATTCCATGGTGTATACGTGCCATATTTTCTTTATCCAGTCTATCACTGATGGGCATTTAGGTTGCTTCCAAGTCTTTGCTATTGTGAACAGTGCTGCAATAAACATACATGTGCATGTGTCTTTATAGTAGAATGATTTATAATCCTTTCTGTATATATCCAGCAATGGGATTGCTGGGTCAAATGATATTTCTGCTTCTAGATCCTTTAGGAATTGCCACACTATCTCCACAATGGTTGAACTAATTTACACTCCCACCAACAGTGTAAAAGCATTCCAAAATCTCCACATCCTCTCCAGCATCTGTTGTTTCCTGACTTTTTAATGATCACCATTCTAACTGGCATGAGATGGTATCTCATTGCGGTTTTGATTTGCATTTCCGTAATTACCAGTGATGATGAGTTGTTTTTCATGTTTGTGGGCCGCAAAATTGTCTTCTTTTGAGAAGTGTCTGTTCATATCCTTTGCCTACTTTTTTATGGGGTTCTTCAAATTTTTCTTATAAATTTGTTTAAGTTCTTTGTAGATTCTGGATATTAGCCCTTTGTCAGATGGATAGATTGCAAAACTGTTTTCCCATTCTGTAGGTTGCCTGTTCACTTCAAGGGTAGTTTCTTTCACTATGCAGAAACTCTTTAGTTTAATTAGATCCCATTTGTCTATTTTGGCTTTTTTTGTCATTGCTTTTTCTGTTTTAGTCATGAAGTCTATGCCCATGCCTATGTCCTGAATGGTATTGGCTAGGTTTTCTCCTAGGGTTTTTATGATTTAGGTCTTACATTTAAGTCTTTAATCCATCTTGAGTTAATTTTTCTGTAAGGTGTAAGGAAGGGGTCCAGTTTCAGTTTTCTGTATATGGCTAGCCAGTTTTCCCAGACCATTTACTAAAAAGGAAATCCTTTCCCCATGGCTTGTTTTTGTTAGGTTTGTTGAAGATCAGAATGTTGTAGATGTGTGGCGTTATTTCTGAGGCCTCTGTTCTGTTCCATTGGTCTATATATCTGTTTTGGTACAAGTACCATGCTGTTTTGGTTATGGTAGCCTTGTAGTATAGGTTGAAGTCAGGTAGTGTGATGCCTCCAGCTTTGTTCTCTTTGCTTAGGATTGTCTTAGCTATATGGGTTCTTTTTTGGTTCCATATGAAATTTAAAATAGCTTTTTCTAATTCTGTGAAGAGTGTCAATGGTAGCTTGATGGGGATAGCATTGAATGTATAAATTACTTTGGGCAGTGTGGCCATTTTCACAATATTGATTCTTCCTATCCATGAGCATGGAAGGTTTTTCCATTTGTTTGTGTCCTCTCTTACTTCCTTGAGTAGTGATTTGTAGTTCTCCTTGAAGAGGTCCTTCACATCCCTTGTGAATTGGATTCCTAGGTATTTTATTCTCTTTGTAGCAATTGTGAATGGGAGTTCACTCAGGATGTGGCTCTCTGTTTGTCTATTATTGGTGTATAGCAATGCTTGTGATTTTTGCACATTGATTTTGTATCCTGAGACTTTGCTGAAGCTGCTTATCAGCTTAAGGAGATTTTGGGCTGAAATGATGAGGTTTTCTAAATATACAACTATGTAATCTATAAACAGAGCTAATTTAACATCCTCTCTTCCTACTTGAATACGCTTTATTTCTTTCTCTTGATTTAATGCCCTGGTCAGAATTCCAAATACTATGTTGAATAGGAGTGGTGAGAAAGAGCATCTTTGTCTTGTGCCGGTTTTCAAGGGAATGCTTCCAGTTTTTGCCCATTCAGTATGATATTGGCTGTGGGTTTGTCATAAAGAGCTCTTATTATTTTGAGATAGTTCCATCAATATGTAGTTTATTGAGAGTTTTTAGCATGAAGCAGTGTTGAATTTTATTGAAGGCCTTTTCTGCATCTATCGAGATAATCATGTGGTTTTTGAAACTGGTTGTTATGTGATGGATTACATTTATTG
>NW_012109641.1:16462-17461 GCF_000951045.1 Mandrillus leucophaeus | reverse complement strand
CTCTTGCTTCTCTAGTTCTTTTAATTGTGATGTTAGGGTGTTGATTTTAGATCTTTCCTGCTTTCTCCTGTGGGCATTTAGTGCTATAAATTTCCGTCTACACACTACTCTAGCTGTGTCCCAGCGATTCTGGTACATTGTATCTTTGTTCTCATTGGTTTCAAAGAACTTATTTATTTCTGCCTGAATTTCATTATTTACCTAGTAGTCATTCCGGAGCAGGTTGTTCAGTTTCCATGTAGTTGTGCACTTTTGAGTGAGTTTCTTAATCCTGAGTTCTAATTTGATTGAACTGTGATCTGAGAGACTGTTTGTTTTGATTTCCATTCTTTTGCATCTGCTGAGGAGATTTTTACTTCCAATTATGTGGTCGATTTTAGAATAAGTGCTATATGGTGCTGAGAAGAATGTATATTCTGTTGATTTGGGGTGAAGAGTTTTGTAGATGTCTATTATGTCTGTCTGGTCCAGAGCTGAGTTCAAATCCTAAAAATCCTTGCTAATTTTCTATCTCATTGATCTGTCTAATACTAACAATGGGCTGATAAAGTCTCCCTCTATTACTGTGTGGGAGTCTAAGTTTCATTGTAGGTCTCTAAGAACTTGTTTTATGAATCTGGGTGCTCTTGTATTGGGTGCATATATATTTAGGATAGTTAGTTCTTCTTGTTGCATTGATCCTTTTACTATTATGTAATGTCCTTCTTTGTCTCTTTTGATCTTTGTTGGTTTAAAGTCTGTTTTATCAGGGACTAGGATTGCAACCCCTGCTTTTTTTCTTTCCATTTGCTTGGTAAATATTCCTCCATCCCTTTATTCTGAGCCTATGTATGAAGCTTAGTTTGGTTGGATATGCAATTCTGGGTTGAAAATTCTTCTCTTTAAGAATGTTGAGCATTGGCCTCCACTCTCTTCTGGCTTGTAGGGTTTCTGCAGAGAGATCCGCTGTTAGTCTGATGGGCTTCCCTTTGTGGGTAACCTGACCTTTCTCTCTGGCTG
>NW_012109641.1:0-16412 GCF_000951045.1 Mandrillus leucophaeus | reverse complement strand
GAGAGATCCGCTGTTAGTCTGATGGGCTTCCCTTTGTGGGTAACCTGACCTTTCTCTCTGGCTGCCCTTAACATTTTTTCCTTCATTTCAACCTTGGCGATCTGACGATTATGTGTCTTGGAGTTGTTCTTCTCAAGGAGTATCCTTGTGGTATTTTCTGTATTTCCTGAATTTGAATGTTGGCCTGTGCTGCTAGAAGGGGAAGTTCTCCTGGATAATATCTGAAGAGTGTTTTCCAACTTGTTTCCATTCTCCCCATCACCTTCAGGTACACCACTCATAGGTTTTGTCTTTTCATATAGTCCCATATTACTTGGGGGCTTTGTTCGTACCTTTTCATTCTTTTTTCTCTAATCTTGTCTTCATGCTTTATTTCATTAAGTTGATCTTAAAACTCTGGTATCTTTTTTCCTCTTGATCAATTCACCTATTGATACTTGTGTATGCTTCACAGCATTCTCATGCTGTCTTTTAGCTCTATCAAATCATTTATGTTCCTCTATAAACTTATAAACTGGTTTTTCTAGTTAGCAATTCCTCTAACCTTTTCTCCATGTTCTTAGCTTCCTTGCATTGGGGTAGAACATGCTCCTTTGGCTTTGAGGAGTTTATTATTACCCACCTTCTGAAGCCTACTTCTGTCAATTTGTCAAATTCATTCTCCATCCAGTTGTGTTCCCTTGCTGGCAAGGAATTGTGATCCTTTGCAGGAGACGAGGCATTCTGGTTTTTGGAATTTTCAACCTTTTTGCTCTGGTCTTTCCTCATCTTCAAGGATTTATCTATCTTGGGACTTTGATGTTGGCGACCTTTAGATGGGGATTCTGAGTGGACATCCGTTTTGTTGATGTTGATGCTACTATTCCTTTCTGTTTGTTAGTTTTCCTTCTAACAGTGAGGACCCTCTGCTGCAGGTTTGCTGGAGTTTGTTGGAGGTCCACTCCAGACCCTGTTTTCCTGGCTATCACCAGCAGAGGCTGCAGGACAGCGAAGATTGCTGCCTGTTCCTTCCTCTGGGAGCTTCCTCCTAGGGGGGCACCTGCCAGATGCCAGCTGGAGCCCTCCTGTATGTGGTGTCTGTCGATCCCTACTGAGAGATGTCTCCCAGTCAGGAAGCATGGGGGTCAGGGACCCACCTGGGGAGGCAGTCTGTCCCTCAGCAGAGTTCCAGCGCTGTACTGGTAGATCCACAGGTTCCTGCTGGTGGGAACATTTAAGTCTACTGCAGCTGGGCCCACAGCTGCCCCTTCCTTCCAGTGCTCTGTCCCAGGGAGATGGGAGTTTTACCTATAATCTCCTGACTGGCGCTGCTGCCTTTCTTTCAGAGACGCCCTGCCCAGAGAGGACGAATCTAGAGAGGCAGTCTGACTTCTGCGGTTTTGCCAAGCTGTAGTGGGATCTGCCCAGTTTGAACTTCCTGACAGCTTTGTTTGCGCTGTGATGGGAACACCACTACTCAAACCTCAGTAATGGCAGATGTCCCTCCCCCTACCAAGCTCAAGCATCCCAGGTCGACTTCAGACTGCTGTGCTGGCAGCGAGAATTTCAAGTCTGTGGATCTTAGCTTGCTGGACTCCGTGGGGGTGGGATCCACTGAGCTAGACCACTTGGCTCCCTGGCTTCAGACCCCTTTTCAGGGAAGTGAACCATTCTGTCTTGCCTGTGCCACTGGGATATGAAAAAAACTCCTGCAGCTAGCTTGGTGTCTACCCAAATGGTTGCCCAGTTTTGTGCTTGAAATCCAGGGCCCTGGTGGCATAGGCACCTGAGGGAATCTCCTGGTCTGAGGGTTGCTATGACTGTGGGAAAAGCACAGTATTTGGGCCAGATAGCACAGTCCTTCATGGCAGGTCCCTCATGGCTTTCCTTGGCTAGAGGAGGGAGTTCCCCAAACCCTTGTGCTTCCAGCTTACCGTCCATGGGCTGCACCCACTGTCTAAGCACTCCCAGTGAGATGAGCCAGGTACCTCAGTTGGAAATGCAGAAATCACCGGCCGTCTGCATTGATCTCACTGAGAGCTGCAGAACAGAGCTGCTCCTATTTGGCCATCTTCCTCCCCATCTCTCTTGCCCTTGCTCTGACCATGTGATACGCTGGCTACCCTTTGCCTTCCACCATGACTGTGACCTTTCTGAGGCCCCCACCAGGAGCAGATGCTGGCTCTACACTTCTTATACAGCATGCAGAACTGTGAGCCAATTAGACATATTTTCTTTATAAATTATCTAGCTTTAGATATTTCATTATAGCAATGCAAAAATGGGCTGACAAAACCACTAACTCACTGATGTGGATCCTGAAGGCCTGTGGCCCTGATGTTAAGGGGTGCTGAGCCTGGAGTGGGGCCTAGTCCCTTGAGGGAGCTGAAAGGAGGGAGGGAGGCCTGCCCAGAGGAGGGGTTTTGTGAACCGAGTTAGTGTATAACTGGAAAGAGAAATATTTGAAATGCTTCCACATCTAAGGATTGGCGTGAGCTATTTGCTTTCAGTGAGAACCAGGAATGGGTGTAGGACAGCAGAACCATGCAGGCTGAAAATGGGTGGGAATTTACTCATTAGGGAGAGCACTGGGTGTCCTGCCGCACAGCAACAAACCCAGATGGACCTGGTTTAGACTGGTCCCACCCTGGTCCCCAGGAAGGACAGAGGTCTCTGGGTTCATTGTGGATGTGCCTGATTGACAAGGAAGGGCTCAGAAAGAGGTGGAGCTGAGGCGGCTGTGCCCACTGGTCAGGGCTCTGTGGGAGACAGTGACTGAGGGAGACTGACCAGGGGCCCCATGGGCACTGCATAGGGAAGTGCTCTCTTGGTTGCAGGGACACAGCACAACCAAACAGTTCATCTGCTCCCCCACACTTTCAGCCCCTGGAAGTTAGCAGGATCTCCTAACTAGTTCTGTCCAGAAAATATGGGCGGAGATTACGTAACTTCTGGATGGTGCAGTGAATGCCCCACGGGTGCCTCTCTTATCGCCTCCCTTCTCTACTATGGGGATGGAGGAGGATGTGAGGAGGCTGTGGCTTCCATATGGAGCTCCTACAAGGTGTGGAGCCCCCAACCACGAGTGACATGACCCTTCCCTCACTGTCCCTTGTGGAATATGTAGTGTGAGTAATACACAAACTCCCCTTTTTCTAACTCCCTGGCTTTTGTAATTGTTGCCACAGGACAACCTGGCTAATTCATGCCCTGTCCTATCCTGCCCTATGCTATCTGGACTAATTCCCTTCCTAAAAGGAAAGGCAAAGGAAAGCAACCTTCGTCTTTGCCTGAGTTATGTATTGTGTGACCTGTCACCCTAGAACTTAGGGCCTTAACACAATATGGGGCATGGTCTCACCGTTTATGGAGGTCAGGACCCAGGATCTGGGTCCTGTGGCTCATTGTCTCACAGTTTATGGAGGTCAGAATCCAGATGTGGTTCAGCTGGGTCCTGTGGCTCAAGGTCGCAGAGACTGAAATGAAGGTATTGGTCAAGGCTGCCCTCAGCTCCCTGCCATCTGGGCCTCTCCACAGAGCAGCTCACAGCGTGGTAGTGGGATTCATCAGCCTGAACAGGAGAGAGTGATGGAGTCAGAGGGTGTGAGCCAGACAGAAGGGACACTCCATCACTTTCGTTGCATTTGCAAGTAATCAATGCAGCCCATACTCCAGGAGAGGGCATTACACAGGGGTGTGCACACACTGGGGAGGCATCCTTGGGAGCCACGTTAGAAGCTGCCTCCTGCAGTTATGCACTTAGCATATGCCAGAAACTGTGCTAGGTGCTTTTGATCTAGGATCTCATTTGACCCTTACTGTCATTATGGGGCAGGTAAGAAAACTGAAGATCAAGCAGGTTCAGGAACCTGTTCAAGATCACACTCCACTAGAACCAGGACTTGATTCCAGAATTGCTTCAAATCCATTATGCTAGGCAGTCCTCCCAGAATCAAAGGAGGATTTTGGATGGATTTCTGTAACTCTGAACCAAAGTTCTGTGGTTCTCTCATTTGTTCTTGATGAGGAAATACTCACATTTCCTGTTTCCATGCCCTAGGTGTCTGCAGCACAGCAGCCAGCACTTCTGGAGCACATGGCTCTGCAGTGAAGGATTCTGGAGCCCCCATTCATCTGAAGGGGATCCGAGGAGGTTCTGTCTTGTTGAATGTGATTGAGAAGCTCAGAGCAGATGTAGGTGCCAAGCTGGAGGAGGTACTATGGGCTTTGGGCACTCTGTCAAATCATACACAGCTTCTGCAAGTCCACAGCGGGGCCAATTCTCCAACCTGGTTGAAACTCCAGGACAAGTTCAAGCAGAGCATCCATGTACCCAGCATGTCATCCCTGAGGATTGAGAACCTGGCCCTTGAGGACAGTGGGCAGTACTTTGCCCTCATCTCTAGTGGGGGAGATGGGATTGTGTAGATTTTCTACCTCACTGTCTATGGTGAGTGACACCCCTCCGCCATCCTCTGGCTTACCTGCTTTCTTTGTCCCTAGAATGTCACATAGGCCCCACGCAGGGTTGCATTCAGGCACCGGCCTTCAGACTCCATTTTCTCTGCTAAAAATAAGGCTTGTGAGGTCCCCAGGGATAGAGCAGAGCTGAGATTCACACCAGGGAATGAAGTTCTTTCAGTGTTTTGGGAGAGGAAATGGAAATTCTGAAAAATAGCAATTTTTTCGATAACATTATTCGTCCTATATATGATTAATGTCACTTAATTTGTATAGTAATTTTTTATTGCTGATGTAACAAATTGTCAAAAATTGTTGGCTGAAAGCAAGACAAATTTATTATCTCATTGTGCTGTAGGCCAGATGCCTGACACAAGTCTCCGGGAGCTAAAATGAAGGTGGTTTCAAGCTGTGTTCTTTCTGGGGACTCCAGGGGAGAACTTGTTTTTTCACCTTTTTCACCTGCTAGTGGCTGCTGGCATCCCATGGCTCATGGCCATCTTCCTGTATCTCTTAATCGAACACTGATGTTAGTGTCTGGGAATTCAGAATCATTTCCCTATTTTAAAGTCAGCTGATTAGCAACCTTAATTCCATCTTAATTTCATCAACCTTAATTCCTCTTCTCTTGCTGTCTAACCTATTCCTAGGTTACCAAGATGGGTCTTGGACATTTTGGAGGCCACTCTTCTGCCTACCATAGTTGGGAATCCCTGTGAATGGAGTCCTCCCAGTCCTCTCTCCTCTCACTCAGCCCCAGCCCAAAGCCAGCTTCAGTCACGCGAGCCGCCACAAATCTAGCTCTCAAAGCCTCCATAGGTGTAGGAGAAAGTTTACACCACAACACTTCTTAGGGAACCCATTTACCAACTCTTTCTTTCCCTAAAGTTCCTCTCTGCAGAGGGAAATATCCTGCCATGGAGAGAGTGGGTTTTGCAGCTTTAGGTCCCATGTGATTTCTCAGGCTGGCCTGTGAATTGGATTCTTCTCTTCTGTCTGCGCCACAGGTTCCAGTGGCACTTTCTAAGCACAGTAAGAGTCATTGTTCCCAGTCACTATCACCTCGTCTCCCACAGACGTGTCTACTTTAGGGATCATGGGCCTTTCTCTGGCCTCCCGGAGCTGACCTGACGTACTGCCCCGCAAGGGCTATGCAGTCTCAGGCATGGCCTCAGCTGGAGACACAGGGGAGGGACTCTGGGCCAGCACAAGCTTTTCTTCCCCAGACTTCTTCCCCTTCTTGGAAAGACCCTGATATTCTGAAAACACTGCATCCTGGGAAGGGCATGTCCAGATTTTATTTTCTTTGGGACAGTTTTAAGACATGTTGAATCAGGGAACCCACATGGAGTTGAACTCAGTGGCTTCCCTTCTTATTTCATTTGCTCCATATTTAGCTTTGGGCAAATTGTGTTTCATCTGTAGAATACACTCACTTTCCTTATATGGCACATGCCAAGGCTGCAACGAGAAAATTATGAGAAAGTTAGACATGCAATGTTCTCCACATATGTGAGATTCCCCTCTTTTGTCCCCTTCTGCCCCAGAGCCTGTGCCTCACCCTGAGATCCTGGCAAAGTCACTGTCTATCACACCAGACCTGTGTAACATCACCCTGGAGTGTAGGGCTCCAGGGACCACAGAGTACCTGAATGTGACTTGGGAGAGCAAGGGCCTCCTCAGAGAGCTGCAGAGAGAAACACCAGGACCAGCCTCCAACCCCTGGACACTGGCTGTGAACCTGCCCCTGTGCCAGTGCAACACCCACCTCACCTGTGTGGTCAGCAACCAGGCGGATCAGAAAGCTGCAATCTTAGACTTTAGAAAAGTCTGTGTCCAAGGTGAGTGGTGAGTGTAGCCTGCAGGATAGGAGGGGCTGCCCAATCTCAGGTAGCACTGGGGTCTGAGGGTTCTGGGCTCTCTTCTCTGCCATGTGCATTACCACCACCTTCCATGTGCTCACCACACACAGCAGTGTGGGAGTCACATCCACCTCCGTTCTGCCTTTAATCATCTCTTCCATCCGTACCCTCCTCGCCGCATCCCCACCATGTCCCTGCCGATTCGGACAGCAGCCTTCCAGGAGCTCTCCCACCCCATCCATCCCCCGCTGAACATCCAGAGTGGGCTTTGGGAAAAGTGGGTCAAATTGGGTTGTTGTCTGTGTCTTCTGTGTGATCTGGCCTCCAGTTACTCCCCCATGGAATTCGGGGCTCAGATGCTCCTTTGCCCATGTTTCTGGCTTCACCTGTGCACTTCACACCAAACTCCTTTCTTTTATTTCCCAAAATATGTCTTGTTTTCTGTAAGCTTCTGAGCTTCAGAACATGCTGTTTCTTACCCCCATCAGCCCTACCACACCCAGTGGCCGACACTTCCTCTTTTATTCCTTTCCAAGCATTTCCCTAAGCTATAACAGGCTTTATGGGCACAAGACAGATGCAGTCACACAGGGTCCGACACTTCACAGGATTCCACAATGGGTTAAAACTCTGCTATTCCTTCCTTGAAGTTTTAATCCTTTTTAATCAAGGGAATTTAAATTTGCATTGCACATGGCCCTGAAAATGATGTATCCAGTTCTGCCCTCAGGCCCCACCTCCTTAGGGAGCCACCCACGGCACCTCACACTGAGTAGTAATGATGTGTTTATGTCACTGTCTGCCCTGTAGACTGCAATGTCTTGATGTTTTCCTTTGGATCCCTGTGCCAAGCACAGCTCCTGGCAACATTTGCTCACAATCAGTGTTCACTGAATGAATGATACCCTGTGTGCAGCCTCATCCTCTCCAACCCTCCCTCCAGGAGCTGCTGGGGGATCTGATGTGTCAGCATCACTTTAAACTGCCTGTCACCTCCTCTCTCACCCCCATCCTGGAGTCTGCATTTAGCAGACTCCAGGTCCTGCATTTAGCATGACCACAAGGCCCTCTGGGCACAGACTCCTGCCTCCATCTGACTCCCCTTGCCACAGCTCCTCCCTCCTCTGTCTTTCTCCTGCTACAGCGGGGTGCCGGCAACTCCCAGGGCTCGTGTTTTGACACAAACATTTCCTGAACTTGGTGCTCCTGTTTCCTTGAATCCCCTACCCTGAATATCTGAGAATCTCACACTCAGTTTAGCCAGCACCTCCTCTGGGAGGCCCTCCCTGAAGACCTTATATAAGGTGGAAACCACTATTGCAGCTGTGATCCTTCTGTCTGTAAGTTGGTGTTTTCTGTCTTCCTTCCTGTGTGCTGGGCTGCTGTGGACATTGTCTTGTGCTTCTCAGCATCCCTGGTACCAACCAGCAGCTCCTAACCAGTTGAATGAATGGATCTGCCATGCTCCTCCCTCTTCAGCTTTGGCACCAGGCTCCTTCCCACCGCTCCACCTGCTTTCTCCCTCTGTCTCCTCTTGGCAATGAGCATCTCAGGTTATCTCCTGCCTTAACATTTTCCACTCTCCCCATGTGACAGAAACAGGTTCATACAAACAGGACATGGTTAGACTGCTCCCAGGCATCCTAGGGGCTGTTGTGAGTGTGCTCTTGGTCCTGGGAACTGGGCTGTGTCTTTTGAAGACATGTGGGAAGAAGAAGAAGATGATGAATATAGGAAGAGGCAAGTTGCATTTCTCATTCCATACCCAGACACCTCCACTGCCTCACTAGAACCTCACCTTCCTTTCTCCTGAATTTTTCTTCCAGGGAGTAGACTCTGCAGAGGGATGGTAGGTGTGGCCTTGGCCTTGGGGTTCGTGGCAGTGGGGAGGGATACAGTTTTCTACAGCACAGATTCAAGCTTTGATTTTCTCAGGTAGAGAATTGTAGGAGAACCATGGGGTCGATGATGACGTCAATCAATATGAAGATCTCAGGCAGCAAGTGTCTCCGAAGGGTGAGAACAAAGTAAGGGCTGGGGCACTGGCCACCCTGGCAACTCCCAGGTCTCTCTGCCCAGTCTTGGGTTTCTAATTCCAGGACCTGCCATTTCTGACCACACCGCCTGTTTATCTATATCTGGACAATCAACAGCATTTACTAAGAAAATTTACATCTGGGTGTGGTGTAGTGCTGGGCACTTTAGAGGAATTCATGAGCAGTGTATGTCAGTGGGTATTGGCTCTGTGGGTCCCTCCACATCCTTTCTATCCCTTAGCAGATCCAACAACCCTCTGTCTTGTAATCCAGGGCATCAGTGAACAACATCTGGAAAAAAGGGTCTCTCACTTCTATCTGCAGTGAGGTTCATTATCATTGACCAGGCCAGGTCATTAAGATCATTCGATTGGAGGAAGCAAGAGGATCTGGCACTCCCAGGACACCTGTACTCTGCGCCTGAAGCCTGCAGCCCCCGCGTTTCCCAGTGCTGGTTCAGTTCCCGATGCCCCATCTGTGTTACTCTGATCTCATAGCCACAGTTCTATGTACCTATGGCCTGTTTGCATTCTGTGACACCTCCCAAAGATGCACTTACACTTGAGCAAAGATTCTTCCCCTTGCCATTGACATTGCTCCTGACCGCTCTCTTTCAGAAGCCTTCCCAAGGGGACCCTGTCTGATTGCAAAGGTGGCAAATCCCCACCACCTCTGCCATGTCACTGGGGTGTGTAATTCTGAGGACACAAGCCCAGACATGGGAACTGTGCAGAGGTGTTGACTATGCTGCAGAGGTGGGACATAGAACCTGGCTTCTGGATGATGAGTTAGAGGATATCGTGGGTGGGTAGGAGCCCACAAAGGAACAGGTCGAGGCTTCCTTTGCAGATTTTGTGTAGGGCTCCCTTGGGGGTATCAGGCAGTGTGTGTGTGCATGCAGGTTGGTGGGTGGGGGAAGGATGTCTAGTGCACATTATACAACTGAACCAAAGCCACCTTTCTTTTCTCCTGTGGATCCAAACTCAACTTCCTGTAGAGTGGAAAGAGAATGTTGTATCATCTCAAAACCTTCCTCGTCTCTGTGTCTCAGAGAATGACCCTAAGAGGCCACAGTTGGAGGTTGTCTTAGGAAAACAGCCTCAGCTCTTTCCTTGGCCTAGTATAGGGCACTTGGCTATAAGAAAAGAAGTGTGATATCCTTCCACACCCCCTTGATGAGGGCTACTTGGGCTCTGATGGGTGAAGCTGTTGAGAATATCTGACCCAGCCCTCTCCAACCTCTTCTTATTCTGACCCTTAATACCCCAGTAGCCATGCTGGCCCCAAACCCTAAGTCATCCACTTCTTGCTCACTTGCATCCCTCTGCCTGAAACGAAAGTTCCTTCTCCCTGTTCCTCACCCTCACTCCTGCCTGCTGAAATACTACTGTGATGCTCGAAGCTCTTCCCAAGATGCTTGTTCCATGGAGCTCTCTGGATCTCAAAGGTTTAAACATGATCTCTCCCACATCTGACTTTTCTGAGCACTTTGGGCACTATGTACAGTTCCTGCCACAGGAACTGTGTCCTGGGAAGGTCATGTGTCTTCCTGTAGGACTAACCTGGGCTCTCTCAGGAGGATGTGGGTCTGGGGGGGAATAGGGCTGAGGAGACAAGTACTTCTTGGTGCAAAGGGTCTGGGCCACCTTGTTCCCATCCCATGGGGTCAGCAGAGGCAGATGCAGCACAGGGGTTACTGACAGACTGTCTGGTGTGGCTCTACTTGGAAACAGGAGTGGACACAATGACCTCCCTTGACTATGCATGGCCCGAGGTCCTAATTGGAGACTTCCTTACTCCCTTATCCACCTCTTATTATGAACCTGGCCATTCTTCCACCATGGTATGTGGGTGTTTCTTTCCTCCTGAGGGGTCCTCAGCTTCTTGCAGCCTCTGCCTCCTATTTGAGTCCCAGCTTTTATGCAGAGATGGGCTAACTCTAGTGCCCGGAGCTGCTGTGGCATGTCTGGTGGCCCAGATCCTTGGGCCTCTTAGTTTCCCTCATGGCTCAGGTGAGCTCATTTCCTCATTGCCACCCACAGAAAACAAAGATCTGAACAGAGTCCCTGCTAAGAGATGGAGCACTAGGAAATAATGCTAGGTGCCTGCTGGACGGTGGGCAGGTGAGGCAGGAGGGAGAAGATCCATAGCAGGGCTTCATTTCTGCCGTCTTTCCCTTTAGGCTGAGCAGAAGGCTGAGGGTGTGCCAGTCTCCTCACTGGCTTCCCAGGTGAGTGGACATTACTGTGTAACAGTGCACATTAGCCCTGGGGCAGCGTAAGATGTGATCACCCAACTGACCTTCCCATTGCACCAAAGGCAACAAAAAACCAAACCAAACAAACAAAAAAGAGGAACAAGGCTTTTGAGGTTGTTTGAACCAGTTTTTGTTCCAGGCACTTTGCAAGTATTATTCTTTTTAGTTATTTTTTAAATACATTTTTAATTTTAAAATACTAAATGTTTTGCTCTACTTGTTTATGATTTCTTCCAATGATGCCAAACTTAAAAGTCCTCTGCATTCAAAGGACCCAATAAATTTTTATTTATATTTTCTTCTTATTTAAAACATTACATTATAAATACACATTTTACTCTGATATTCCTTTTAATTGTTATAAGAGCCTACTATAGTTGGTATTGGTCAACAGTATTCAAAACTAGTTGGTGGCAGAACAAAGCCTTAGATCCAATACTGGATGATTGCAAAGCTCCCATCTTTTTCCCTCATGACAAGGGTCACTGAAGACCCTTGCTGTGGTTTGGATGTTTCATGTTGGAACTTAATACTCAATGCAAAAGCATGAAGAAGAATGGGCTTTTAGGAGGTGATTAGGTCCCATGAATGGGATTGGTACTCTTAAAAAATGACTTGAGGACAGTGTCACCCCTTTTGCCCTTCTGTCACTTCAACCATGTGAGGGCACAGTGCTCCTCCTTCCACCGTGTGAGAATATAGTGTTCCCCACTTCCACCACATGAGCACACAGTGTTCCTGCCTTGGATCGTGTGAAGACACTGTGTTTCCCCTTCCACCATGTGAGGACATGATGCTCCCACCTTTCACCATGTGAGGACAGTGTTGCCCCCTTCCACCATGTGAGGACATAGTCTTACCCCCTTCCACCATGTGAGGACATAGTCTTACCCCCTTTCTGCATATGAGGACATAGTGTTCACCCCTTCCAACATATGAGGACATGGTGTTTCTCCTGCCATTATGTGAGAACACAGTGTTTCCTGCTTTCACCATGTAAGGACACAGTATTGCCCCTTCTACCATGTGAGGACATGGTGTTCCGACTTTCCACCATGTGAGGACACAGTGTTGCCCACTTCCATAATGTGAGGACATGGTGTTCCCACTTTCCACCATGTAAGGGCACTGTGTTCCCACCTTCCATCATGCGAGGACAGACTGTTCTCCCCTTTCACCACTGAGTGCAGTGTTTCCCCCTCTGCTATGTGATGATGCCACAATAAGATGCCATCTGTGGAGCTGAAGGTGAGCTGAAGAGAACCTGAACCTACCTTACCAGATGCTGAATCTACTGGTGCCTTGATATTATTAGACTTCTCAGCCTCCAGACTGTGAGAAATATATTTCTATTATATACAAACTGCCCAGTGATTTATACATCTAAGGTATTTTGTTATAGTAGCCAAATAGACTAACATATTGTTGGAATCCTGGAGTATTCCAATGGGAGTATCCTCCTGTTGTCAATCTCCCAAGGGCCTGGCCTTCTGACTCAGGTGCCTCAACTCAGGCTAAGCTTCTTGGTGCTGGAACAACTAATGATTGAAAGAGAAATTACCCCTTAAGTGGCAGTAGGGCCCTGACTGGGTGGAAGACATGGAATAAAGGACATTGCACTCAAATGCAGATGAGACATTCAGAGAAGAGATATTTTCTTCCTTGGTCTTTGCCCAAGTTCCCTCCTGCCCATGTCAGGGATAACAGCACCACATCCTCAAATCACCTTCCACTGATGATATTATTATTCATAATGTCATTCAGTAGGTTTTTCGTAAGTCTCTCATTTAGAGTTTCTACAACTCTCTGAGGAATAAATCCCCCATTGTACACATGAAAAAGCTAAAATCCAGAGACGTTAACTACATGCAAGTTCTTCTGAGTGTAAGTAATGGAGATATGATTTGCATCCACAGAGAAGCATAATTTTGCTCATTTTTGACTCCTTCTTACTCATTTCAGATGCCCAGTCAGTTTGTTCCATTGGGTTTTGTCTGTCAGAAAGCTTCTCATATTCTATCTCCCTCTCAATACTTCATTTCCGTTTTTCCACCTTCACCTTCACCATTTTTACATTCCACCAGCAATGTGGGAGAACATCTCCACATCCTTCCCAACCCTTGTTATTGTCCATTTCTTTGATTAATGCCTTCTGAGTGTGTGTGAACTGGTAACTCATTGTGCTTTTGATTTTCATTTCCCAAATGACAATATCATTGAACACCTTTCCATGTTGCACATTAACCATTTGTATACCTTTTTTTGAAAAAGTCCCTTCTGTCTTGATTTCTCTTCTGTCATGCATTGCCCCTACTGCTCCATTAAAATTGCTCGGGTCCAGGTCAGCAGGAAACTCCATGTTGCTAAATCCAGTGGTCAATTCTCAGTCCTCATCTTCCTTGATGTGTCATCAGCAATTAACATACCCTCCCTTGGAACTATCTTCACCTCCAATCACCATTCACCATTCTTTTCCTTCTACTTAGGGACTGCTCCTTAGTCTCCTTACTAGTTTCTTTCTTATCTCTCTAACCTCTATATTCTGGAATATCCTCAAGTTTACACCCAGATGATCTGTCTTCATTATCCACTCTCATTTTCTTTCTGAGATTGTGGCTCTGCACTAATTCCTGGACCCTATGCCAATATAACCTTACGGCAAAAGGGACTTTGCAGATGTCATCAAGTTTAAGGGTCTTGAGATGTGAATTATCCTGCGTTACCTGGGTCAGCTCAGTATAATCACATGAGTCCTAAAAATTGGAAGAAGAAGAAGAAAAGTAAGTCAGGGACACATAGGGTGAAAACTTGCTCCACTGTTTTGGCCTTGAAGATGGAGTAAGGGGACCTCAAGTCAAGGAAATGCAGTAGGCTCTAGAAGCTAGGAAAGGATCTCTGTTTATATACAGCACGAAAATGAAGATCACAATCTTAAAACCACAAAGAACTACATTCTGGCAATAGCCAGAATGAGCAAAAAGGAACATACCTTAGCAACACGAGGACTTTTTTCCAATTAGGCTTGTACCAGAATTCTGACTTCCAGTATTTTAAAATAATAAATTGGTTTTGTTCTAAGTGCCTACATTAATGCTGATTTATTGTGACAAAAAACAGAAAACTAACAAAGCCGTCATACTGTCTCATGGTTTTAAAAACATTGGCTACTCTGTCATTTTCAGCCAGATCCCTCCTACGGATGCCACATTGTGAATATCTAGCTTCTTACCTGACAGCTCCACTGGGATGTACAACAGGAACCTCCAGCTTGGATTTCAAACTCCCCAGACATGCTTCCCATACAGTCTTCCCATCCTAATAAATGTCATCTCTATTATTCCATTTGTTGTAGCCACAAAATACTGGTGCCATCCTTGACTTTTTTCTTTTTCTCACACTCCACTCTCTATTAGCAAACAATATTTTTATTCAATGTATATATTTATAGTATAACTATTTACCATATGGCCTTCATCTCTTACCTGGATTATTGCATAGCCCCACAGTCTCCCTGTGTCTATTTTTAGCTTCCTAATGTTTAATTTCAAAATAGTGGCAAGTGATCTTTTCAAAACATCAGTTCTGTCATGTTATTCCTTAGCTCAGAACTTTCCTGTGGCTCCCACTTTACCTGCAAGGCCCTGCACCATCTGACCTCATATCCCATCCTTTGCTCTTTCCTCAATCTACTCAAGACACTGGGGTTTTTTCTATTTCCTTCAACAGACCACGCATGCTCCTGCCTCAGGGCCTTTGATTCTGCCTAGAATTCTCTTCTTCCAGGTGTTTACCTATCTCATTTCCTGTCCTCTTTCAGGTCTTTCAAGAATGCTCCCTTCTCAGTGGGATCTACCCTGGTCCTTTCCTCCCCATCCCATTTAAAGCTACATCCTCCTCCTGTTTTCCTGTTCCGCTCCCTCCTCCCTGCTCTACCTTCCTCAACACCACTTATCACAGGGAAGTGAGGCAGGGTGTGTTTTATCCTGGCTGTCCTTTAATGACAAATATGCAAAGAAGACCTCAACAAGTGAGCTACAAATTCTAGCCTGCCACAATAATTACTATGGCCAGGAAACTACAACACTGATAAGTTAACAATCTTGTCCAAATTCTCATAGTTATTAAGTGGCAGAGCTGGGATTCAAGCTTTGGAGTTGGGTCCTATAGCTCTTGCTCTTGACCACCATATCACACTGGCTAAAACAGTAGTAGTTTATCCACATACTGGTGTACTATTTAGGTGATTGAAAGGATAAATTATGTCACAAACCACTTAGCAACATTTCAGTCAATGATGGACCACATATACAATGGCGGTCCCATAAGCAGGCGAGGTTGGAGGATCACTTGAGCCCAAGAGTTCAAGACCAGCCTGGGCAACATAGGAAGACCACATCTCTACAAAAATAATCCAAAATATTACCTGGGCATGGTAGTAGGTGCCTGTGGCCCCAGCTACTTGGGAGGCTGAGGTGAGAGGATCTCCAGAGCCTGAGAGTTTGAGGCTGTAGTGATCCATGATCATGCTACTGCACTACAGCCTGGTTCTCAGAGTAAGATCTTGTCTCAAAAAAAAAAATTACAATGGAGCTGAAATAATTCCTATTGTCTAGTGATGCTGTAGTCATTGCAATGTCTTAGCAAAATGCATTAGTCATGTGTTTGTAGTGACGCTGTTGTAAGCAAACCTATTGCACTGCCAGTCATAGAAAAGTATAGCACACACAATTATGTACAGTTCAGAACACTCGATGATTATACTAAAGTGCTGTGTGACTGATTTACGTATTTACTATATTTTATTGTTATGTTAGAGTATACTCCTACTTATTAAAAAATTAACTGTAAAGCAGCCTCAGGCAGGTCCTCCAGAGGTGTTCCAGAAGAAGGCATTATGAACCTAGAAGATGACATCTCCATGCATGCTATTGCCTCTGAAGAACTCTCAGTGGGTCAAGATGTACAGGTGGATGACAGCGTCATTGATGATCCTGACTCTGTGTTATGTGTATGTTTGTGTCTTAGTTTTTAACAAAAATATTAAAAAGTAAAAAATGTTAAAATAGAAAATAGCATATAGAATAAGGATGTACAAAGGAGAAAATGTTTTTATATAGCTGTATGTTTTTTGCATTTTAAGCTGTATTGTTATAAAAGAATGATAAAGTTAAAGAATTGAAAGTAAAAAAGTTGCAGTAAGCTACAGTTAATGTATTACTGCGAAAAAAATACTTTAAAATAAACTGAGTGTAGCCTAACTACACACTGCTTATAAAGCCTACAATAGTGTACAGTAATGTCTAGGTCCTCACATTCACTCACCACTCACCCACTTCTCAGAGCAACTTCCAGTCCTACAAGTTCCATTCATGGTAAGTGCCCTATGCAGGTGTTAGGGACAAACTGCCCCCAAAAAGCTTCTTGAAACCTCTCCATGCTGCCCTCCCCTCCCCACTCTGCAACTCCTTTCCTTGCCACCCCACTCTTTCCCCCAAGCCTCTTGACATTTCTAAGCCCTTATTTAGATGTCAGCAAACTTTGCAGTGAAGCCAGCAAACTTCACTTACCAGACCCTACTGCTATAAGCAAACCTCAATTACAAACCATCTGCACTACACAGTGTCCGGAGCTGCGCGCCCGGGCCATAGCAAATAATAATTAATGATTAAACGCCCGAGCTCTATTCCTTTCCACCTTCTACCTCCTCCCTAGATTTGTTGTTTCTCTTTTGTATCAATACCTCATAAAAGATGGCGCTCTTCCTGCTTTTTCTTCACCTGTTTTTCCCCCGCACCGCGAAAATTGTTACTTTGTAGC